>NC_091302.1:35552910-35587910 GCF_038502225.1 Cherax quadricarinatus | reverse complement strand
ACGACCGCTATGTTGATGGTATTGCCTGAGTGTTTGTTCTTATTATTCACTGTCTTTAATGGGGGTCTAGGCGCTGGTGGCTATTTTTCACTTGTCATTACTTATGTTACTTTAAGAACAAAAAGGCACAATACTGTGACTGGAACAATGCACAAATAACCCGGACATTGGAGAAACTTATGACGACGTTTCGGTCCGACTCTGACCATTAATTAGTCACACATTCTTTGTGTTTAATTAATAGTGCAAGTCAGACCGAAACGTCGTTATTAGGTAGTCACACACTGTGTGTGACTAGTTAGTTAATCGATCTTCAGCTCCGTCGAAACAATGGAGGTGCTCGCTTCTTGAGGCTGAGGGACTGACCACCTGAAAGTTACTTCCAGACTGATGGAATGATCTGCAATTTAGTCACCTCTGTATTCGACTGAAGAAGTGGAAAAAGACATTTCTGTGCAATTCATGACACTGCAAACACTTCTTCAGTCCTAGGACTGAAGAAGTCACTCTTGGCGAAACCTCTCCTCTAATAAATGTCCTGAACTGTACATAAATGTCCTTTTCCACATCTTGTCGGCATCACCATACCATCTTTCGACTGAAGAAGCCTTCTACATGGGCGAAACGTTTCAGAATGAAGATACCAAAGTGTTGCACACGTGTCTTATTTATTAACTTGCCGCTATTGCTTAATGTTAAACTGTTTTCTCACATTACTTTCCTTATTCGTATTCTATATTAAATTCTCTAAAATCCTATGAGGAAAAAATAATAATAGATTTTTCTGAAACTTGGTCTTGCATAGCTCGTGTAAGCTAGCCAGCTAGCAGGGTAAGATTAGATTTAGATTTTGTCACCGAAGTGGCTAGTTTATTGTGCATCCCATATTCATCCTGTGGACGGTAACGCAAGAGCATATGAATACACTAAAGGCTTAGAAACTAGGCCCCAAATGGGTTAACAGTTGTACATTTGGGTTTATATCTACAAATCTACATATATCTATATATCTGTTACAAGCAAATTTAGGAAATTTGCTTAGTATATCTGGTATCTTATTTTCATTAATAAGATATCTTCACATAGTATCACATAGGTTATTATACTGTCTGTCTCTGTATTCCTCAATAAGTGGACAATTAAGCACATAGTGTTCAAGAGAGTGACCATATGCCTGATCACATAATTTACATTTAGTTTGATCATTATCTGTGTGTCTCCCAAACTGCCAGAAGTACTTGTAACCAAGCCTAAGCCTGGCCACTACAACATCAGTCAGTCTGTTCACATTGCAAGTTGCTCCATAAACATACTCATCTATGTTCATGTTATCATAGTGGGTTATAGTTCTACTCAGACTTCTAACTACATTCCTATAACATTCATTTTCATTATTTACTTCTCTCCTAATATTATTCCTAATGTTAGACACATATACTATAGTTATATTCTACATTCTCCTTCTGGGTACTCTTCTTGGCTAACATATCAACTTTATCATGAAGGAGTAATCCAATGTGTGATGGGATACATAGCAATTGTACATTAATTCCTTTTTCCCGGATTTTTGAGTATCTATACCTGGCTTCTCCAATCAGCATGTTGCTGCAGTCATTATGTGAGTCAAGAGCCTTCATTGATGACATAGAATCAGTAATGATGATAGAGTCAAGCTCAGTGTCATAAGTTAGCTTTAGCGCCATTAGTGTTGCAAACAATTCAGTTTGCAGTGTAGACTCCAGTTGTTAATTCTTGTGCTTAACTGAATAAATTTATTATCGTTCTTAACAAGGGAGGTGGCAACAAGATCAGATGCAGCCTTGCCAGAAGATTCCTGCTTAGATTCATCAGCGAGAAATTTCCTTTTGAGCAGTTGCTCTAACAGGTGATTTAAGGAAGGGATTACTAGTGATTAGCTTCTTGGGAGAGGATTGCAGGTATGTAATATTAAATGAACACATCTTCCATGGAGGGGCGAAATGCTCTTGTTGTCTACAGTGATACAGTTCATGCAGGTTATAAAACTTAATATAATTGCATGTTTTCACAATATACTTAGATCTGTGTATATTTACTTCTAGACAATTAGTATGATTCATAGTGACAGTGCCTGGTTAATTTCTTTACATTCTAATACCGAGTTCAGTGTTAATCTCAATACTCCTATCACTGATACTAGAAATACCAAACTCTTCCTTCATATTAAGAACCTTTGCATTAACTCCAAGGGTCGGAGAGAACTTTCCCTAGCTACTATCAACATGGGAGCAGCATAATCAATTAAGGACCTGTTGAATAATAAAATGGTATAAAATACCGACAGGTTGTTAGGTAAGACACATATGCAACAGTTAGGTATCTTTATCTGAAAAGTTGATAGAAGCAGAAGATACTTGAAGACGATGTAACCTTAAAGTTTTGAGGTGGTCAGTCCCTCAGTCTGGAGAAGCCGACTGAAGAAGCCTACTGTGTAGGCGAAACGTTTCGAAATAAAGATACCTAACTGTTGCATATGTGTCTTACCTAACAATTAAGGACCTAACGTAGGCTATGTACATCATGTGTATGCAATAATTTTGCAAAAATCATTCTAAACCTAACGAAAAAAAATATATTTCCTTGTGTTTGTTTATTATTAAATTATTGTAAACTTGGATTAGGCTAAATTAAATTACGCTTGTTATAACAAGGTTAGGTAAGTTTTCTAAAGTGTTTTTGGTAAAAAATTATTAATTTTTACATTAACTTATATGAAAAAATATATATTTTTAACAAGATAAGAGTTCTTGGTAATCGACCAGTTTTACTTATTCTGCACTATATATATATATATATATATATATATATATATATATATATATATATATATATATATATATATATATATATATATATATATATATATATATCGGTGGAGGCATTCTACAGTTTTTTCATGGAAATAGTTTTTATGGAAATAATTGATTCGTGGAAATAACTGGCAAATTAAAATTGATACAGATCAAAATCAAAGAGAACCTTCCTTTAAGCTAAGCCCATCATCGCTGAGAGTTTCAACCCGATCCAAAGAGGCATTCTTCAATCTCATAATGCAACTTCTTTTAGGTTATGAAATTCGCAAATTTACATTAATAAAGTCAAAACTTATTGAACACCATCGTGGCTGTGGCATGCAAAGAGTACGTAACCTTTATTCGGCGCATGGACACACCCTCATTTACAGGCTATCTCCCCCAACCAGCGAACCAGGTTGCTAAGAGTTGATGATGGGGCCCCATCGTTCAACTAGTGACCAGGTTCTAGCCAATAAGAAGGTGGGATTGACAATCGCAGAGGTTATGTGGATACCGCTCTCCTGTCTGCCCTTGTCATTCCCACTCTAGAGCTGGTTGAAGCACGGTCTGCTATCTTGTGGCTTCTATTTCTGCCTTGCTTACCGTGGAGTGCACTATATTTATCACTGTACATAGTGTACATATTGCTGTTATAATTGGTGAAGGATAATATAAGTCTAAACTTTTTCTACTGTGTTTATTTGCTCCCATTACACCTGGGATAACAGGCCATTTGAAATCCTAGGTTGTAATATGGGTAGCCTGTCCGAGAGCTGGACTTAGAGAAACGGTTGAGCTTAGGGTGAAGCTTGTAGCAGGAACATTGTGTAGCTTGCTGTTTCGCTTCGCTTTACAAATTTTGCGTGTCAGTTGCTTATGATCAGCCTTGCTATTGTGTGATCGTTCAACAGCTCGCTACTAGCTTGTTCAGTGTGCTCGCTTCGCTACGGTCAATCTTGTGTGCAGTCGGCTTTGCTTGTATGCGTATTCTGCAATCGTACTGTGCATAGCTAAGCGTGTTCTGCAAATTAACGTGTTACGTTGGGGTATTCGTACTGTGCATAGCGAATAACTTATGCCACCTAGACGAGTCAGACGCCTGGTGTCGGCATATACTTTGCATAACCTACCTAAATTGTCCCTACAGCGTTGTTGGCAAATTGCTCGTTCCATTGGCATTCCCTATAAACGCACTCTCACAGCTGCGCAACTGCGTTCACTTATTGCTGACATACTTATTGAAGAAGAGATGGCACATCAAACTCCTCCCTCTACGGGAGCTAAGGAAAAAACTCTTATGTTCTCGCAGGAGGAAGATGATACACCTACGGAGCAAAATGGTCAGTATACTGCAGCTGGGTTGTCTCAGGGTGAATCAGCGTCGTTGGCACTTGAGCTGGCAAAAATCAATCTTGAGCAAACTAGGGAACAGAGAGCATTCGCAAGGGAAGAATTTGATAGGGAAAGAGAGAGGAGGCAGTTTTCGCATTCTGTAAACGATTTCAGTTTACAAAAAGCAGTACAGCTTGTTCCCCGCTTCAATGAGGCCGAACCAGAGCAATTTTTCGAAAGCTTCGAAAATCAGGCTCGAGCCTTGAGGTGGCCGGAACAGCACTGGGCAGCGTTGGTTCATACAGCATTATTGGGTAAGGCACAGGAATTTACGTCGGTATTAACTGACGCTGAATTCTCTGATTATCAAGTAGTGAAGACCACAGTGTTGGGAGCATATACATGTATCCCAGCTAAATATCGTAAGACCTTCAAATTGAACAGGCGGCAGCTTGGTCAATCCCTGGTGGACTTTGTGAGACAGCAAACCAAAGCTTTTACCAGCTGGTACAAAGCGAGTGGTGTCTCTAACTTTGAGGAGCTGGTGCAGCTTATTCTGATTGATAACCTGCTGGAGTCTGTGGGACCAGAGGTTCGTGTCTTTCTGCAGGATCGTGACTTAACCACTGCATTGGAGGCGGCCAGGTTGGCTGATACCTTCGAAACGAACCGCTCCTTGTCCGAGCGGTCCCGTCTCTCTTTTCAACAGTCTGGCGTGAGCAGAGATCGACAACATTGGAGAATGAAGTGCCAGCCGGAGGGAGAGCGTCTACGTCATCCAACCAAGTCACCTGGTGAGCCACGCTTCTCAACATATGGTCCCCCTGCGGAGAGGCAAACTACTTATGGAGCATCTCGACAACAATATCCAGAGAGGCACCAGCCAGAACGACACCACTTGCAACGTCATCAGGGAGTAAAGGGCAAGCCTGTCGTCTGCTTCAGGTGCAATAAAGTAGGTCACATCAGTTCCAACTGCCCCCAAAAACCTCAACCCATCGGGAAAATCTCTAATATCCCTAGTAACATGTCCCCTAGAGAAGTAGAAAAAGGTATGGCCCCTTATTATTGCGAAAGTCTTATTTCCCTTCAGGAAAACTCAGAACCAACTAAAGTAAATACCTTTAGAGATACTGGAGCATATTGCTCACTTGTCAGAGAAGGAATATTACCCCTTTCAGAGAATACTTCCTTGAATTCCTCAGTTTTATTGGAAGCCTATGGAGGAGCTATATATTCAGTTCCTTTGCATAAAATTTATGTACAGTGCAAATATTACACTGGGTACTTGACTGTAGGTATCTCAAAAGGATTTCCCATGAAAAATGCCATGTTATTACTGGGTAATAACATTACTACTGTTACTTCGTGTCCTGAACCTATAATGATTAATGCTTCTCCAGTGTTGGCCATAACTCGGGCAACATCCCAAGGGTTGTCTGGGGAGAATGTTGACCTATCCTTGGACGACTCCGATCTCGGAATAGCCACGTTGTTTTATGAGACACACCGGCCGGAGTCTCGTAAATCAAGTGAACAGACCCCGATCAAGCCTTCCTATTCCCAGGTTGCAGGATTGCCAGATGTCTCTGTTTCCATGCCCGAGGGACTGTCCTTCCGGGAGGAACAACGACAGGACCCTTCTTTAAAATGCGCTTTTGAGGCAGCCATGGGTAAATCCTCTTTGGGTCATCCAGTCAAGTATGAAGTTAAAAATGATTATTTGGTTTGCACTGAGACTGGTAAGGAGATAGAGGGCCGGCAATTATACGACAGGTTAGTGGTTCCAACCAAGTATAGACCTCAGATATTAAATATAGCTCATAATACGTCATCAGGAGGTCACTTAGGAATTACAAAAACCTTGTATAGAATCACAAAAGAATTTTATTGGCCAAAATTAAAGAAAGATGTGAAGAATCATATTAGGTGTTGCCGAGAATGTCAGCAAGTTGGAAAACCTGGACATTCCATTAAACCTGCACCTCTCCAACCCATACCTGCTGATGGAGAACCTTTTGCAGATTTAATTATAGATTGTGTAGGTCCACTACCTAAGTCAAAGTCTGGAAATCAGTATTTATTTACAATTATGGATAAAGTAACCAGATATCCTGAAGCGATCCCAATGCGTAGTATCAATACTAAAGCTATTCTCAAAGCTTTAACAAAATTCATTTCTTGTTTTGGCATTCCTAAAACTATACAAAGTGATCAAGGTACTAACTTCACTGCCAAAGCATTTAGGGAAGTATTAACTAGGTTAGGGATAATTCACAACTTATCCACTGCCTATCACCCTCAGTCCCAAGGCGCCTTGGAAAGATTCCACCAAACATTAAAAACAATGATGAGAAGTTTTTGCATGCACTTTCCGACAGATTGGGATGAATCTCTACCTTTGTTGCTGTTCTCAGTACGAGAGACGGTGCAAGAGTCTACAGGGTATAGTCCGTTTGAGCTGATCTTTGGGCACAATGTACGAGGTCCTCTTCGGGTGCTCAAAGAAGGATGGATGGGAGAAGACGTAAGCTCAGCACTCTACAACCCGTCTTCAAGGTTGCAGGTGGCACGTGAGTTAGCCACGGCTAACCTAAAGATAGCTCAAAGTAAGATGAAACAGAGGTATGACAAAAGTGCACAATTCCGCTCCTTCCATCCAGGAGACAAGGTGTTGGTGCAGGAACCTATACCTGGCCACACCTTGAAAGCTAGATTTACGGGACCTATGCAGATAGTAAGTAGATTATCTGATTTAAATTATGTGGTATCTCCCATTGATAAGACCTCAAAAACAAAAACTTACCACATTAATCAAATCAAGGCCTTTCATACACCAGATAAAGTCCCAGTAATGACTCTGTCCTCTACCTCTGAGGACGACTCTGACTCTTTGCACTCTATCTCTGAAATTAATACTAAACTTTCAAATTCTGTCCTCCTCAAGGATCCTAGCCCGTTAATGGATGGATTATCTGAAATACAAGCAACAAATTTAACTGAGCTTCTACAGTCATATCCTAATATTTTTTCGGATGTGCCGAAAAAATGTACGTTAGGTTACCATGATGTAGATGTGGGAAAATCTAAACCAATTAAACTCTCCCCCTACAGAGCTAATCCTGAAAAGCAAAGGCTACTTCAGCAGGAAGTAGACTTCTTGTTAGAACATGGTTTAGTGGAGGAGTCATCTAGTCCATGGGCTTCACCGTGCATCCTAGTAAAAAAGGCTGATGGAGGGTTTCGTATGTGCACAGACTACCGTAAAGTGAACGAGGTCACAATCACAGATGCTTACCCTCTTCCTCGTCTGGATGACGTAATTGACTTTGTGGGTAAGGCTACTTTTGTGTCCAAATTAGATCTCCTTAAAGGTTACTATCAGGTACCTTTGACAGATAAGGCGAAGGAAATCTCTGCCTTCGTAATTCCAGGAGGTCATTATCAGTATACAGTTACCCCCTTCGGAATGAAAAATTCCCCCTCTTCATTCCAGAAACTCGTCCATCAGGCTATTAAAGGACTTGAAGGCACGGCAGCATACCTAGATGATATTGTTGTGGTGTCTGATACTTGGGATCAACACCTACTTAGACTTAAAGCTCTGTTTGAGACCTTTAAGAATTCCCAATTAACAGTTAATTTATCTAAATCTTCCTTTGGCCAGGCCACTATCACTTTTCTAGGCCATGAAGTAGGTAGTGGTAATGTTGCACCTAAACTTGCTAAAGTTCTTTCTATTAAAGATTATCCAGTTCCTCATGATAGGAAATCTCTTCAACGTTTCCTAGGCATGATAGGATTTTACAGAAGATTCTGTAAGAATTTCTCAGATATTGTAGCCCCTCTTACCTCTCTTACCAGTCATAAAGTTCCCTTTAATTGGACGTCAGATTGTAACACTGCTTTTAATAAAGCAAAAAGATTATTGTGCTCTGCACCCATTCTCCTGTCTCCAGACTTCTCCAAACCTTTTTCATTACAGGTTGATGCTTGTGAGTCTGGGGTTGGGGCGGTACTATTACAAATCGGGAACAAGGAGCTGCAGCCAATCGCATACTTTTCAGCTAAGTTCCAGCCACATCAGAGAGCTTACTCTACCATTGAAAAAGAAGCCCTCGCGCTGGTAATGGCTTTGGAGCATTTCGATGTTTATGTGGGCCAGACATCGCAGGTGGTCACAGTCTACAGTGATCACAACCCGTTAGTCTATCTCCAAGCCATGAAGAATCACAACACAAGGCTCATGCGCTGGACGCTAAGGCTGCAGCCCTACAATATTTATATCAAATACATTGCCGGCAAAGAAAATGTGTTGGCAGACTCTTTGTCAAGAGTCTAGTTTAATATTTTATTTAGGTTAGGATGTATTTGTGGTAACCCCCCTTTCAAGCTCTTTTTTTTATCCCCTGATGTGGGGGTTTTTTTTAGTGAGGGGATACGGGCTACCGTCCGCTTGTATCTTGGACCTATGTTGGCCTATCGGACTGCTGTCTCACTCTGAGTTTAGAGTTTGGCTTTTGGTCACTAGGAAAGCTGAGCTCTATCTAAGAGTTGGATGGTGGAGAGGATAGGCGGTCCCATTATTTTGTGCCATGGCGGCACGGTTACCACTGGGAGGTGGCAGCCTAATCCTGAGCCTTCTCGGGGGTGGGGGTGTGGCATGCAAAGAGTACGTAACCTTTATTCGGCGCATGGACACACCCTCATTTACAGGCTATCTCCCCCAACCAGCGAACCAGGTTGCTAAGAGTTGATGATGGGGCCCCATCGTTCAACTAGTGACCAGGTTCTAGCCAATAAGAAGGTGGGATTGACAATCGCAGAGGTTATGTGGATACCGCTCTCCTGTCTGCCCTTGTCATTCCCACTCTAGAGCTGGTTGAAGCACGGTCTGCTATCTTGTGGCTTCTATTTCTGCCTTGCTTACCGTGGAGTGCACTATATTTATCACTGTACATAGTGTACATATTGCTGTTATAATTGGTGAAGGATAATATAAGTCTAAACTTTTTCTACTGTGTTTATTTGCTCCCATTACACCTGGGATAACAGGCCATTTGAAATCCTAGGTTGTAATAGTGGCCAAAAGCTGCATAATATGTAAAGTTTGAAACCGTTCGGAAGAAGCATACTTTAGTTATTTCACAAAAAAATTACTAAAAAGTTTGTAAATTAAAGCTGACAGATTGACATCTACAAACTCCGATTACAATCCCAACTTTGTTCTAAGGGAAACAGATCAATGTTAAAAGCTTGAAGGGAATCAGAAGAGACGTTCTTCGGTTAAACGGCACCACGCCCCATCTGTGATGCTTAATGAATGCTTGAAAACAAAGGCAGGACCGGTAGACAAGGATGAAGGCAGGCAGGCAAGGATGAAGGCAGGCAGGGAAGGATGAAGGCAGGCAGGGAAGGATGAAGGTAGGCAGGGAAGGATGAAGGCAGGCAGGCAAGGATGAAGGCAGGCAGGGAAGGATGAAGGTAGGCAGGGAAGGATGAAGGCAGGCAGGGAAGTATGAAGGCAGGCAGGGAAGGATGAAGGCAGGCAGGGAAGTATGAAGGCAGGCAGGGAAGGATGAAGGCAGGTAGGCAAGGATGAAGGCAGGCAGGGAAGGATGAAGGCAGGTAGGCAAGGATGAAGGTAGGCAGGTAAGGATGAAAGCAGGCAAGCAAGTATGAAGGCAGGCAGGCAAGTATGAAGGCAGGCAGGCAAGGATGAAGGTAGGCAGGGAAGGATGAAGGCAGGTAGGCAAGGATGAAGGCAGGCAGGGAAGGATGAAGGCAGGTAGGCAAGGATGAAGGCAGGCAGGCAAGGATGAAAGCAGGCAGGCAAGTATGAAGGCAGGCAGGTAAGGATGAAGGCAGGCAGGCAAGTATGAAGGCAGGCAGGCAAGGATGAAGGCAGGCAGGGAAGGATGAAGGCAGGTAGGCAAGGATGAAGGCAGGCAGGCAAAGATGAAGACAGGTAGGCAAGGATGAAGGCAGGCAGGCAAGGATGAAGGCAGGTAGCCAATGGTGAAGGCAGGTAGGCAAGGATGAAGACAGGCAGGGAAGGATGAAGGCAGGTAGTCAAGGATGAAGGCAGGCAGGCAAGGATGAAGGGAGGTAGAGAAGGATGAAGGCAGGTAGACAAGGATGAAGGCAGGCAGAGAAGGATGAAGGCAGGTAGGCAAGGATGAAGGCAGGCAGGCAAGGATGAAGGCAGGCAGGCAAGAATGAAGGCAGGCAGGCAAGAATGAAGGCAGGCAGGGAAGTATGAAGGCAGGCAGGGAAGGATGAAGGCAGGCAGGGAAGGATGAAGGCAGGTAGGCAAGGATGAAGGCAGGTAGGCAAGAATGAAGGCAGACAGGCAAGAATGAAGGCAGGCAGGCAAGGATGAAGGCAGGCAGGCAAGGATGAAAGCAGGTAGCCAAGGATGAAGGCAGGCAGGCAAGAATGAAGGCAGGCAGGCAAGGATGAAGGCAGGCAGACAAGGATGAAGGCAGGAAGGCAAGGATGAAGGCAGGTAGGCAAGTATGAAGGCAGGTAGGCAAGAATGAAGGCAGGCAGGCAAGTATGAAGGCAGGCAGGGAAGGATGAAGGTAGGCAGGCAAGGATGAAAGCAGGCAGGGAAGGATGAAGGCAGGCAGGCAAGGATGAAGGCAGGCAGGCACGAATGAAAGCAAGTAGGCAAGAATGAAGGCAGGTAGGCAAGAATGAAGGCAGGCAGGCAAGAATGAAGGCAGGCAGGCAAGAATGAATGCAGGCAGGCAAGGATGAAGGCAGGCAGGGAAGGATGAAGGCAGGCAGGCAAGAATGAAGGCAGGCAGGCAAGGATGAAGGCAGGCAGGCAAGTATGAAGGCAGGCAGGGAAGGATGAAGGCAGGTAGGCAAGGATGAAGGCAGGCAGGGAAGGATGAAGGCAGGCAGGGAAGGATGAAGGCAGGTAGGCAAGTATGAAGGCAGGCAGGCAAGGATGAAGGCAGGCAGGGAAGGATGAAGGCAGGTAGGGATGTATGAAGGCAGGCAGGGAAGAATGAAGGCAGGCAGGCAAGAATGAAAACAGGCAGGCAAGAATGAAGGCAGGCAGGGAAGTATGAAGGCAGGCAGGGAAGGATGAAGGCAGGTAGGCAAGGATAAAGGTAGGCAGGGAAGGATGAAGGCAGGCAGGGAAGTATGAATGCAGGTAGGGAAGGATGAAGGCAAGTAGGAATGATGAAGGCAGGCAGGGAATGATGAAGGCAGGATAGGAAGGATGGAGGCAGGTAGGCAAGGATGAAGGCAGGCAGGGAAGGATGAAGGCAGGCAGGCAAGAATGAAGGCAGGCAGGCAAGAATGAAGACAGGCATGGAAGTATGAACACAGGCAGACAAGAATGAAGGCAGGTAGGCAAGTATGAAAGCAGGCAGGCAAGGATGAAGGCAGGCAGGCAAGTAAGAAGGCAGGCATGCAAGGATGAAGGCATGCAGGGAAGGATGAAAGCAGATAGGCAAGGATGAAGGTAGACAGGGAAGGTTGAAGGCAGGTAGGCAAGGATGAAGGCAGGCAGGGAAGGATGAAGGCAGGTATGTAAGAATGAAGGTAGGTAGGCAAGTATGAAGGGAGGCAGGGAAGGATGAGGGCAGGTAGGCAAGGATGAAGGCAGGTAGGCAATTTTGAAGGCCGGCAGGCAAGGATGAAAGCAGGCAGGCAAGTATGAAGGCAAGCAGGCAAGGATGAAGGCAGGTAGGCAAGTATGAAGGCAGGCAGGCAAGGATGAAGGCAGGCAGGCAAGTATAAAGGCAGGCAGGCAAGGATGAAGGCAGGCAGCCAAGGATGAAGGCAGGTAGGCGAGAATGAAAGCAGGCAGGCAAGGATGAAGGCAGGCAGGCAAGTAAGAAGGCAGGCATGCAAGGATGAAGGCATGCAGGGAAGGATGAAAGCAGATAGGCAAGGATGAAGGTAGACAGGGAAGGTTGAAGGCAGGTAGGCAAGGATGAAGGCAGGCAGGGAAGGATGAAGGCAGGTATGTAAGAATGAAGGTAGGTAGGCAAGTATGAAGGGAGGCAGGGAAGGATGAGGGCAGGTAGGCAAGGATGAAGGCAGGCAGGGAAGGATGAAGGCAGATTGGCAAGGATGAAGGCAGGCAGGCAAGGATGAAGGCAGGTAGACAAGGATGAAGGTAGGCAGGGAAGGATGAAGGCAGGCAGGGAAGGATGAAGGCAGGTAGGCAAGGATGAAGGCAGGTAGGCAAGTATGAAGGCAGGCAGGCAAGGATGAAGGCAGGCAGGCAAGTATGAAGGCAGGCAGGCAAGGATGAATGTAGGCAGGGAAGGATGAAGGCAGGTAGGCAAGGATGAAGGTAGGCAGGGAAGGATGAAGGCAGGTAGGCAAGGATGAAGGCAGGCAGGCAAGGATGAAGGCAGGTAGGCAAGGATGAAGGCAGGCAGGGATGGATGAAGGCAGGTAGGCAAGGATGAAGGCAGGTAGGCAAGGATGAAGGCAGGCAGGGATGGATGAAGGCAGGTAGGCAAGGATGAAGGCAGGTAGGCAAGGATGAAGGCAGGCAGGGATGGATGAAGGCAGGTAGGCAAGGATGAAGGCAGGTAGGCAAGGATAAAGGCAGGCAGGGATGGAAGAAGGCAGGTAGGCAAGGATGAAGGCAGGTAGGCAAGGATGAAGGCAGGTAGGCAGGGATGAAGGCAGGCAGGGAAGGATGAAGGCAGGTAGGCAAGTATGAAAGCAGGCAAGCAAGGATGAAGGCAGGTAGGGAAGGATGAAGGCAGGTAGGCAAGGATGAAGGCAGGCAGGCAAGGATGAAGGCAGATAGGGAAGAATGAAGGCAGGCAGGGAAGGATGAAGGCAGGCAGGCAAGGATGAAGGCAGGTAGGCAAGAATGAAGGCAGGTAGGCAAGAATGAAGGCATGCAGGCAAGAATGAAGGCAGGTAGGCAAGGATGAAAGCAGGCAAGCAAGGATGAAGGCAGGTAGGCAAGGATGAAGGCAGGCAGGCAAGGATGAAGGCAGGCAGGGAAGGATGAAAGCAGGTAGGCAAGGATAAAAGCAGGCAAGCAAGGATGAAGGCAGGTAGGCAAGGATGAAGGCAGGCAGGCAAGGATGAAGGCAGGCAGGAAAGGATGAAGGCAGGCAGGCAAGGATTAAGGCAGGTAGAGAAGAATGAAGGCAGGCAGGGAAGGATGAAGGCAGGTAGGCAAGGATGAAGGCACGTAGGCAAGAATGAAGGCAGGCAGGCAAGAATGAAGGCAGGCACTCAAGAATGAAGGCAGTCAGGCAAGGATGAAGGCAGGAAGGCAAGGATGGAGGCAGGTAGCCAAGGATGAAGGCAGGCAGGCAAGAATGAAGGCAGGCAGGCAGGCAAGGATGAAGGCAGGAAGGCAAGGATGAAGGCAGGTAGGCAAGTATGAAGGCAGGCAGGCAAGAATGAAGGCAGGCAGGGAAGGATGAAGGTAGGCAGGCAAGGATGAAAGCAGGCAGGGAAGGATGATGGCAGGCAGGCAAGGATGAACGCAGGCAGGCAAGAATGAAGGCAGGTAGGCAAGAATGAAGACAGGCAGGCAAGAATGAAGGCAGGCAGGCAAGGATGAATGCAGACAGGCAAGAATGAAGGCAGGCAGGCAAGGATGAAGCAGGCAGGCAAGTATGAAGGCAGGCAGGGAAGGATGAATGCAGGCAGGCAATGATGAAGGCAGGCAGGGAAGGATGAAGGCAGGCAGGCAAGGATGAAGGCAGGAAGCCAAGAATGAAGGCAGGTAGGCAAGTATGAAGGCAGGCAGGCAAGAATGAAGGCAGGTAGGCAAGTATGAAGGCAGGCATGGAAGGATGAAGGTAGGCAGGCAAGGATGAAGGCAGGCAGGCAAGAATGAAGGCAAGCAGGCAAGGATGAAGGCAGGCAGGCAAGAATGAAGGCAAGCAGGCAAGCATGAAGGCAGGCATACTAGAATGAAGGCAGGCAGGCAAGTATGGAGGCAGACAGGCAAGAATGAAGGCAAGCAGGCAAGAATGAAGGCAGGCAGGCAAGAATAAATACAGGCAGGCAAGAATGAAGGCAGGCAGGCAAATATGAAGGCAGGTAGGCAAGGATGATAATGATGGTAAGTAGGAATGAAGCCAGGCATTAAGAAAGACAAACATGAATGAAAACAGCCAGGAAGGAAGGCAGGTAAGAATGAATGCATGCAGGAATAAAATGGACAGAACAGAAGTTAAGCAGTTACACAAGGAGGCAGGTATAGGCGAGCAGGTTCATAAACTAGCAGGCAGACAGACAGACAGGGAAGAGCGAAGCAGCCCAAGGGAAGAGAATCGGCACATCTGGCTCTGAGGGAGGCACAGAGCATAGTGGCACAGAGCTTTAGGAAGAAGTGGCTCTGAGCTCTAGGGGAGGGGATGGAAGAGCGCTTGGCACAAGGGCTCTAGGGAGAAGCGGGTGACACAAGTCAGGATTTAGGAGGTGAATAATTTTCCAGAATGCCAAAGTTAACGACGCAACTATTACAGATTCCATTACCAGCCGGGGTTCACGGGCAAGCCTTCCAGGGGACCCAGATAAAAAAATTTAATGTCAACCTGCCTGTCTTAAGTCCCTCCACACATACATACACACACACACACACACACACACACACACACACACACACACACACACACACACACACACACACACATACACACACACACACAGACACACACACACACACACACATACACACACACACACACACATACACACACACACACACACACACACACACACACACGCCAAAAAAATGAACTAGCTACATAAACACATTTCTTTCTTAAGATCCATGAATCGTATACAATTAAAATTCTCCAGCAACCAGATTTAAGTTGATAAATGAAGAACATGTGCAACATTTGCGTATCTTCATTCTGGAAACGTTTCGCCAGCTAGTGGCTTCTTCGATGCTATCTCATTTATCAAGTTGTCGGTTTTCTAAACCATTTATTCGGATTAAAGTTGATGTAACTTGAAGCAACAAAGAAAGAGGGAAAGGCCTATAGGACCTTGGGGTCAGGGTGTGCCTACCTGGAACGAACAAGGCAATAGAAAAGGGGAACAAATCAAAACGGGAAATGTTTTTCAATAAAACTCCCGGAATGAATAAGGAAAACAAGAGAAACAGTACGAACAAGGAAACAAAAGAAAAACTGCTGGAAAGACATGGAATAAATAAGATACAAGGAGTGCTGTCAGTAAAGAACCTGCAACAAATTAAGAATAACGGATGCTGTCAGTATAGCACCTGGAATAGATAAGGTACAAGAAGTGTTATCATTAAAGAATATTTGGAACGAAAAAGGAAATAAAAGGAAGCCTGTTAAGAAGATCACCTGAAGCGAAAAAGGAAGCACGAGAGCTGTCAACAAAATCTTCCTGGAACGATCAAGGAGAGAGAGAGAGAGAGAGAGAGAGAGAGAGAGAGAGAGAGAGAGAGAGAGAGAGAGAGAGAGAGAGAGAGAGAGAGAGAGAGAGAGAGAGAACTGAGAATAGAAGTACTCGGATCACAAGTGGGGAAGGAGGGGAAGAAGAAGAGTTGAGGAAAATTGGGCTGGAGGTGTGACCAGCTGGAATGCACAAGAAAGAAGAAAGAGTGTGAAAAGTTAGGTCGCAATATGACCTCCCGGAAGGAAGACAAGGAAGAAGAACTACACAAACTTGTGTCGAGGGGGTAAGGCCAGGCAGCTGTGGCGGGGCTGCCGGCCTTCCAGCAGAAGTGACTGGAACAAACTCCTGTGTGTTATCCGCTGGAATGCTGGAATTAACTATTCAATTACGGCTTCCATGTCCGCGGAGTAGGATGTCAAGAGGGAATTTTTCCCTAAATAGCGAAGTTCTGTGAGAGGTCTGGAAGGGTCCGCCGCCGGTGTGCCAGCTGCTGGATTGGTTGGCCCGATTCGCTTGTTCCAGACCTCACTGGAGGGAAGTTTCTCTCTGTTCCAGATATCTATTGAAGAATGTTATTTCTGGATGCCTGTTGAAACAAGCATTTTCAGGCAGCTTCCAGTTATCTTACTGCCAATGTTGTTTTGAACAGCAAAAGTTTCTTTGATCGTCTCGATATCTATTGAGAATTGTTTCTTGAACTTCTGGCGAAAAGGCTTTTTAGACCTTTTAAAAATATTTATCCAAAGCTCCTGAATTTTTTTCCGGATTCTGGATAACTGCTAATGTATGTATCTTACACATCTTCCTGGAGGAGTACCTTGAAGATCCTCGTCTTATACCGAACGAAGGCTCGCGTTTCCAGGCCCCTCTGCCCAAGAATTCTTTTTTTTTTTTTTTTGAAGTTGCTGTTGACGAATGTTTCTTATTCAGATGAGGAAAGTTTTTAGGCATATTTCACATGCCTATTGAGAAATGTTCCCTCTAAATCCCTTTGAAAAAGTTGTGATATATATGTAAACTTGATCTGCCTATGAATCGTGTTTTTTTTTTTATCTTTATACTTAGCCATAGTTAAAAGTTTTCTGTGAAGATATATAAATTCTCTCTCTCTCTCTCTCTCTCTCTCTCTCTCTCTCTCTCTCTCTCTCTCTCTCTCTCTCTCTCTCTCTCTCTCTCTCTCTCTCTCTGCCCATAGTTGTTGTCGTTGCGTGACTGTTGGTTTTCTTTTAATTTTCTGCAGTTGTCGTTGTCGTTGTAAATATTATGAATATCGTAATCGTCGCTGCTGTCGTCATGTTTCTTCATTATTATTATTATTATTATTATTATTATTATTATTATTATTATTATTATTATTATTATTATTATTATTATTATTATTATTATTATTATTATTCAAATAGTTAATCATCAGTATTACATATTTAGTCTGACGTTAAAATTCTGAAGAAGAAAATGTTCTTGAGATCTAAGTTTGTGTTTCAAGCGTTCAAGAAGTTCTTTCCTGGCACTGCAGGGCCATTGTGTGAGAGTGCCATTATCTGTTCCAGGAGCCGAATAGCACGAAGAACCATAATTGTTTGAAAGTTGGAAAGAGAACGTAATCTGGAAAAACCATTAGAAATACCTTGGAAGTCGTTAGAAATAGCCTGGAAACCGTTAGAAATAGCTTGGAAGGCCTCAGACATTTAAACCCCTCAAGGAAAGTTCCTTGATGTTGGTGAGGGGCTCTTGATTTAGGGAATTGGATCTGTGCTCCAGTTCCCCGAATTATTCCTGAATGCCTTCCACATCCCCCCACCAGGCGCTGTATAATCCTCCGGGTTTAACGCTTTTCCCTTGATTATAATAATAATAATCAGACATTTAAAATATATATAGAAGAGGTTAGGAAGAACTAAAATAGTAATAATCTAGTAGAGGTTAGAAGAAGACTTGCAAGAATTTGGGAAAATCTTGCAAGACGTTATAAATAACCTAACATAAGGAAATAAACAGACAGTATGTGTAGGTTTAATAAAGTATAAGATTCCCTAAACAGATTTAAGATAAGGTACGACAAGGTTCAGTTATAGTGTGTGCCAGTGAAAATGCAAGAGGCAACGCCAGGAGCCAGGACTCGACCCATGAAGCCACAAATAAGTGAGTACATACACACACACATACACATACACAGTGGGGGCTAGGAGCAGTGACTGAAACCCTGCAACCACATATAGGTGAGTACACACACACACACATACACGTCAAAACTAAGACACATGCTCACGCACACACACACACGCACACACGCACACACACACACACACACACACACACACACACACACACACACACACACACACACACACACACACACACACACACACACACACACACACACATGTGGCAACAAAATGCAAGGAGGCAGAGGAGACGTTTGTTCCCAAGGGAAACAGAAATAATGAGAAGAACAGAACGAGTCCTTGGTTCACCCAAAGGTGTAGGGAGGCAAAAACTAGGTGTACTAGAGAATGGAAAAGGTACAGAAGACAGAGAACTCAGGAAAATAAAGAGATTAGCCGAAGAGCCAGAAACGAATATGCACAGATAAGAAGGGAGGCTCAGCGGCAATACGAAAATGACATAGCATCGAAAGTCAAGACTGACCCGAAGCTGTTGTACAGCCACATCAGGAGGAAAACAACAGTCAAGGACCAGGTAATCAGACTGAGGAAGGGTGATGGGGAATTCACAAGAAACGACCGAGAGGTATGTCAGGAGCTCAACACGAGATTTAAAGAAGTATTTACAGTGGAAACCAGTAGGACTCCAGGAAATCAGAACAGGGGGGTACACCAGAAAGTGCTGGATGAGGTACATATAACCAAGGAGGAGATGAAGAAGCTGCTATGCGAACTTGACACCTCAAAGGCGGTGGGACCAGACAACATCTCTCCGTGGGTCCTTAAAGAGGGAGCAGAGATATTGTGTGTGCCATTAACAAAGATCTTCAACACATCATTTGAAACTGGGCAACTCCCTGAGATATGGAAGATGGCAAATGTAGTTCCAACTATCAAAAAGGAAGACAGACATGAAGCACTAAACTACAGACCTGTATCAATAACGTGTATAGTATGCAAGGTCATGGAGAAGATCATCAGGAGGAGAGTGGTGGAGCACCTGGAAAGAAACAAGTGTATAATTGACAACCAGCATGGTTTCAGGGAAGGAAAATCCTGTGTCACAAACCTACTGAGTTTTATGACAAGGTGACAGAAGTAAGACAAGAGAGAGAAGGGTGGATCGACTGCATTTTTTTGGACTGCAAGAAGGCCTTCGACACAGTTCCTCACAAGAGGTTACTGCAAAAGCTAGAGGATCAGGCACACATAACAGGAAAGGCACTGCAATGGATCAGAGAATACCTGACAGGGAGGCAACAACGAGTCATGGTACATGACGAGGTGTCAGAGTGGGCGCCTGTGACAAGCGGGGTTCTACAGGGGTCAGTCCTAGGACCTGTGCTGTTCTTGGTATATGTGAACGACATAACGGAAGGGATAGACTCAGAAGTGTCCTTGTTTGCAGATGATGTGAAGTTAATGAGAAGAATCAAATCGGATGAGGATCAGGCAGGACTACAAAGAGACCTGGACAGGCTACAAGCCTGGTTCAGCAACTGGCTCCTTGAGTTTAACCCTGCCAAATGTAAAGTCATGAAGATTGGGGAAGGGCAAAGAAGACTGCAGACACAATATAGTTTAGATGGCCAAAGACTGCAAACCTCACTCAAGGAAAAAGATCTGGGGATGAGTATAACACCGAGAATATCTCCTGAGGCGCACATCAATCAGATAACTGCTGCAGCATACGGGCGCCTGGCAAACCTACGGATAGCGTTCCGATACCTCAGTAAGGATTCGTTCAAGACTCTGTATACCATTTACGTCAAGCCAATACTGGAGTATGCAGCACCAGTTTGGAATCCACAACTGGTCAAGCACGTCAAGAAATTAGAGAAAGTGCTAAGGTTTGCAACAAGACTAGTCCCAGAGCTACGGGGATTGTCCTACGAAGAAAGGTTGAGGGAAATCGGCCTGGCGACACTGGAGGACAGGAGGGTCAGGGGAGACATGATAACGACATATAAAATACTGCGCAGAATAGACAAGGTGGACAAAGACGGGATGTTCCAGAGAAGGGACACAGACACAAGATGTTACAATTGGAAGTTGAAGACTCAGATGAATCAAAGGGATGTTAGGAAGTATTTCTTCAGCCATAGAGTAGTCAGGCCGTGGAATAGCCTAGAAAGTGACGTAGTGGAGGCGGGAACCATATATAGTTTTAAGGCGAGGTATGATAAAGTTCATGGGGCAGGGAGAGGACCTAGTACCAATCAGCGAAGAGGCGGGGCCAGGAGCTATGACTCAACCCCTGCAACCACAAATAGGTGAGTACAAAAAGGTGAGTACACACACACGCACACACACACACACACACACACACACACACACACACACACACACACACACACACACACACACACACACACACACACACACACACACACACACACACACACACACACACACACACACACACACACACACACACACACACACACACACACACACACACACACACACACACACACACACACACACACACATACACACACACACACACACCTCTCCCCCTTCCCTAACCATCTCACCTTAGCCACCTCCCCCAAACTATGTAACCCCCTCCCCCAACTGCCTCCCTCCCTCCAATAACCATCCTCCCCCTCCCCCATAACCATCCATCCCCTCTCTCTCTCAAACATGAACTCTCCCCTCCCCTAACCACCTCTCCCCCTTCCCTAACCCCTAACCCTAGCCACCTACCCATCCCCCAAAACATCTAACCCTTCCCCCAAACCATCTAACCCCCTCCCCCAACTACCTCTACCCCTCCAATAACCATCCTCCCCCTCCCCCATAACCATCCATCCCCTCTCCTCCTAACCATCTATTCCCCTCCCCCTAACCACCAGTCCCCCCTTCTGTGGAGCAACGGGGGAACCAGGATTAGGACAAGGGGCTCCAAGGACGAATCTGGGAGGGAGGACTGGGAGGCAGAGCTCAAAAAAAAGATAGGAAGACTGGGGAAGGAGACTAGATGAGCTGGAAAGGAAGATGGAAGAGAGGTTAGCAGCAGAATGCAGAAGGTGGAAGCAACAGGCCACAGCAGCAGAAATCAAGATAGAGAGATTAGAAGAGGAGCTGAGATATCTGAAACAGCAAAGAGACAAAGATATTACAGAAGTAGCATCGGCAATGGCTACATCAGACACAGACAACAGGTCTGAAGGGAGCATGGAAACTAAACTGTATGCAGAGGTCCTGTCAAACCCACATAGGGCCAAAACAAAGACAGGGAGCACACTAGGACAGAATGAGAGGTTGGAAGACATTGAAGGAACTAGGACATGTGCAGGGACCATACCAGATACCTGTGGGGGCCAGGAACAGGTGAGCAGGAAGGACAAACCAAGAAGCATAGGGGCCATAACTAGGGACGGGACTGAAGGAAGGAACACTCCACGGGAAGGAACTAAAACACATCAGAGGATGCAATGGGAGTCACAGTGGGAGGTGGAAACGGAGAGATCCGTGTTTGTCTATGGGCTAGACGAAGTTAAAGGGGAAACTTATGATGAAAGAAAGCAGGTGTCATGAAGGTGATAGGCGAGGGGGACATGACCCAGGTGGCAAATTTTCGGAGAATTGGGTGGTTCACAAAGAAAGGGAATCGGCCTCTCAAAGTAATTTTCAAGGCAGAATCAACCCAAACCATGATCCTGCAGGAGAAAGCACGGCTGAGAGGCAAGCCGGAGTTCCAGAGTGTGTACCTCGATCGAGACAGAACACAGGACGAAAGGAAGACGATGAAAGAGAGAGTTCAAAAACGAAAGGAGAAATGGGAGGAAATGAAAAAGGAGAGCAGAATAACCCAGGATCAAATGGAAGGACAAGCACACCCCCCAGAAAAACCTGCAGAAGGACTCCAGCCACGACACCCCCAAGGCAACTGAACAATCCAAACCAACCATCACACACCGATCCCTCTGTTCCCTCCCCCCGCACCACAGTTACAGTATTAGAACAGAAGTTGAAGGTTTGGTACACAAATGCAGATGGATTAACGAATAAACATGAGGAATGGCAAGAAAGAATCAATGAGAAGTCCCCAGACATCATAGCAGTTACAGAAACAAAACTCACGGAGACAATAACAGATGCAATCTTCCCACCAGGATACCAGATCATGAGGAAAGATAGAAGGGGCAGAAGGGGAGGAGGGGTTGCTCTGCTCGTAAAAAACAGATGGAAATTCGAGAAAATGGAAGGCATAGATGAGACGGGAAAAAGAGACTACATAGTAGGTACACTTCAGTCTGGGGAACACAAAGTGGTCATTGCAGTGATGTATAATCCACCACAGAACTGCAGGAGGCCAAGAGAGGAATATGAAGAAAGCAACAGAGCAATGGTGGACACACTTGCTGAGGTGGCAAGAAGAGCTCACTCCAGCAGAGCAAAGTTGCTGGTTATGGGGGATTTCAACCACAGGGAGATTGACTGGGAAAACCTGGAGCCACATTGGGGTCCCGAAACATGGAGAGCCGGGATGTTGGACGTGGTGCTGGAAAACCTCATGCACCAACATGTTAAGGACACTACCAGAGTGAGAGGGGAGGATGAACCAGCAAGATTGGACCTTGTGTTCACCCTGGGCAGCTCAGACATTGAGGACATCAAGTATGAGAGTCCCCTAGGAGCTAGCGACCACGTGGTTCTGTGCTTTGAATACATAGTAGAGCTGCAAGTGGAGAGAATAACAGGAGTTGAATGGGAAAAGCCTGACTATAAAAGAGGGGACTACATAGGGTTGAAGAACTTCCTGTGGGAGGTCCAGTGGGACAGAGAACTGGCAGGAAAGCCAGTAAATGAAATGATGGAATATGTAACAACAAAATGCAAGGAGGCAGTGGAAAGGTTTATTCCCAAGCGCAATAGAAACAACGGGAAGACCAGAACGAGCCCCTGGTTTACCCGACGGTGTAAGGAGGCAAAAACAAAGTGCAATAGAGAATGGAAAAAGTACAGAAGGCAGAGAACACACGAAAATAGGGAGATCAGTCGCAGAGCCAGGAATGAGTATGCACAGGTAAGGAGGGAGGCCCAGCGACAGTATGAAAATGACATAGCATCGAGAATCAAGACTGACCCGAAGCTGTTGTATAGCCACATCAGGAGGAAGACAACAGTCAAAGACCAGGTGATCAGATTAAGGACAGAAGGTGGAGAACTCACAAGAAATGATCAGGAGGTATGTGAGGAGCTGAACAGGAGATTTAAGGAAGTTTTTACAGTAGAGACAGGAAGGGCTGTGGGAAGACAGCACAGAAGGGAACATCAAGAGGGAATATACCAACAAGTGTTGGATGACATACGAACAACCGAGGAGGAGGTGAAGAAGCTCCTAAGTGACCTTGACACCTCAAAGGCGATGGGACCGGACAACATCTCCCCATGGGTCCTTAGAGAAGGAGCAGAGATGCTGTGCGTGCCTCTAACCACAATCTTCAACACATCCCTTGAAACTGGGCAACTACCTGAGAAATGGAAGACAGCTAATGTAGTCCCCATATTTAAGAAAGGAAACAGAAACGAGGCGCTAAACTACAGACCTGTGTTTCTGACATGTATTGTGTGCAAAGTCATGGAGAAGATTATCAGGAGGAGAGTGGTCGAACACTTGGAAAGCAACAAGATTATAAATGAAAACCAGCATGGGTTCATGGAAGGCAAATCGTGTATCACAAACCTCCTGGAGTTTTATGACAAGGTAACAGAAGTAAGACACGAGAGAGAGGGCTGGGTAGATTGCGTTTTCCTAGACTGCAGGAAGGCCTTTGACACAGTTCCCCACAAGAGATTAGTGCAGAAGCTGGAGGATCAGGCGCATGTAACAGGGAGGGCACTGCAATGGATCAGGGAATACCTGACAGGGAGGCAGTAACGAGTTATGGTGCGTGAAGAGGTATCACAGTGGGCGCCTGTGACGAGCGGGGTCCCACAGGGGTCAGTTCTAGGACCAGTGCTATTTTTGATATATGTGAACGACATGATGGAAGGAATAGACTCTGAAGTGTCCCTATTCGCAGATGATGTGAAGTTGATGAGAAGAATTAAATCGGATGAGGATGAGGCAGGACTGCAAAGAGACCTGGACAGGCTGGACATGTGGTCCAGTAACTGGCTTCTCGAATTCAATCCAGCCAAATGCAAAGTCATGAAGATTGGGGAGGGGCAAAGAAGACCGCAGACAGAGTATAGGCTAGGTGGACAAAGACTACAGACCTCGCTCAGGGAGAAAGACCATAACACCGAGCACTTCACCGGAGGCACACATCAACCAAATAACTGCTGCAGCATACGGGCGCCTGGCAAACCTGGGAATAGCGTTCCGATACCTTAATAAGGAATTGTTCAAGACACTGTACACTGTGTATGTTAGGCCCATACTGGAGTATGCAGCACCAGTCTGGAACCCACACCTGGTCAAGCACGTCAAGAAGTTAGAGAAAGTACAAAGGTTTGCAACAAGGCTAGTCCCAGAGCTCAGGGGAATGTCGTACGAGGAAAGGTTGAGGGAAATCGGACTGACGACACTGGAGGACAGAAGGGTCAGGGGAGACAAGATAACGACATACAAGATACTGCGGGGAATAGACAAGGTGGAAAGAGAGGGGACACAGGGACAAGGGGTCAGAACTGGAAGCTGAAGACTCAGACGAGTCACAGGGACGTTAGGAAGTATTTCTTCAGTCATAGAGTTGTCAGGAAGTGGAATAGCCTAGCAAGTGAAGTAGTGGAGGCAGGAACCATACATAGTTTTAAGAAGAGGTATGATACAGCTCAGGAAGCAGAGAGAGAGAGGACCTAGTAGCGATCAGTGAAGAGGCGGGGCCAGGAGCTGAGTCTCCACCCCGGCAACCACAATTAGGTGAGTTCAATTAGGTGAGTACACACACACACACACACACACACACACACACACACACACTCACACACTCACACACACACACACACACACACACACACACACACACACACACACACACACACACACACACACACACATATACAAACAAGCGCACACACACACACACACACACATACACGCACACACACACAAACACACACACACACACACACACACACACACACACACACACACACACACACACACATACACGCACACACACACAAACACACACACACACACACACACACACACACACACACACACACACACGTCAAAACTAACACACACACACGCCGTGTTGCTGTGACAGGAACAAGGGTATGGAGGAACAGGTGGTGAGGCGGTAAGTCCTTCCTTCTCCTCCTCCTCCCTCTCTCTCTCTCTCATTTTCTATCTTATTCTCTCATTCTTTTATTTTTTTCGTTATCTTATATCTTTCTCTCTCCTTCTCTCTTTCTCTCTCTTATTTTTCTCTTATCTTCAATTATTTCTTCCTTATTCCCTCTTTTCTTATTATCTTTCCTTCAGCCTCTCTATTTTATTCCGTCCCATTTCGTCTTATCCTTGTTCTTTCTTCTCTCTTATTCTGTCTCATTCATCCTCTCATTCTCTCACTTTCCTCAGAATTTCAGTTCTCCTCAACAGGATAAAGATACACAAGCACAAACACTAGCCACTCAGAAGCAGACACTCAGAAGTAACACTCAGAAGCAGCACTCAGAAGCAGCACTCAGAAGCAACACTCAGAAGCAGCACTCAGAAGCAGCATTCAGAAGCAACACTCAGAAGCAACACTCAGAAACAGCACTCAGAAGCAGCACTCAGAAGCAACACTCAGAAGCAACACTCAGAAGCAACACTCAGAAGCAACACTCAGAAACAGCACTCAGAAGCAGCACTCAGAAGCAACACTCAGAAGCAACACTCAGAAGCAACACTCAGAAGCAACACTCAGAAACAACACTCAGAAGCAGACACTCAGAAGTAACACTCAGAAACAGCACTCAGAAGCAGCACTCAGAAGCAGCACTCAGAAGCAGCACTCAGAAGCAGCACTCAGAAGCAGCACTCAGAAGCAGCACTCAGAAGCAGCACTCAGAAGCAGCACTCAGAAGCAGCACTCAGAAGCAGCACTCAGAAACAGCACTCAGAAGCAACACTCAGAAGCAGCACTCAGAAGCAACACTCAGAAGCAGCACTCAGAAGCAACACTCAGAAACAGCACTCAGAAGCAGCACTCAGAAGCAGCACTCAGAAGCAACACTCAGAAGCAGCACTCAGAAGCAACACTCAGAAGCAGCACTCAGAAGCAACACTCAGAAACAGCACTCAGAAGCAGCACTCAGAAGCAGCACTCAGAAGCAGCACTCAGAAGCAACACTCAGAAGCAGCACTCAGAAGCAACACTCAGAAGCAACACTCAGAAGCAGCACTCAGAAACAGCACTCAGAAACAACACTCAGAAACAGCACTCAGAAACAGCACTCAGAAGCAGCACTCAGAAGCAACACTCAGAAGCAGCACTCAGAAGCAACACTCAGAAGCAACACTCAGAAGCAACACTCAGAAGCAACACTCAGAAGCAACACTCAGAAGCAACACTCAGAAGCAGCACTCAGAAACAGCACTCAGAAACAACACTCAGAAACAGCACTCAGAAACAGCACTCAGAAGCAGCACTCAGAAGCAACACTCAGAAGCAGCACTCAGAAGCAACACTCAGAAGCAACACTCAGAAGCAACACTCAGAAGCAACACTCAGAAGCAGCACTCAGAAGCAACACTCAGAAGCAACACTCAGAAGCAGCACTCAGAAACAGCACTCAGAAACAACACTCAGAAACAGCACTCAGAAACAGCACTCAGAAGCAGCACTCAGAAGCAACACTCAGAAGCAGCACTCAGAAGCAACACTCAGAAGCAACACTCAGAAGCAACACTCAGAAGCAACACTCAGAAGCAACACTCAGAAACAACACTCAGAAACAGCACTCAGAAGCAACACTCAGAAACAACACTCAGAAGCAACACTCAGAAACAACACTCAGAAACAGCACTCAGAAGCAACACTCAGAAACAACACTCAGAAGCAACACTCAGAAACAACACTCAGAAGCAACACTCAGAAGCAACACTCAGAAACAACACTCAGAAGCAACACTCAGAAGCAACACTCAGAAGCAACACTCAGAAGCAACACTCAGAAGCAACACTCAGAAACAACACTCAGAAACAGCACTCAGAAGCAACACTCAGAAGCAACACTCAGAAGCAACACTCAGAAGCAACACACAATACCAGTTATCCACTGACAACAACAACTGTCCCAGTTATCCACTTGAACACTGTATTACACTTCTTAATACAACATGATTTAGATGTCAGATTAGATGTCAAATTGAATTATAAAAATGCAACAATGACAAAAATAATGATAATAATATTAACAGTATAAATAATAATAATAATAATAATAATAACAATAATAATAATAATAATAATAATAATAATAATAATAATAATAATAATAATAATAATAATAATAATAATAATAATAAAAGGAAAATAGTATAATTAAAATTATATAAACTGATAACAATAACCAGAGTAAAAGTGTCGACAATTAAAAACTAAACTAAAATAAAAAATACTGTGTCGACAGTGCCAAAGTATGGAAATGAAACGACGTTTATGGAAATTGACCGGACGATTTTTGGAAATTGAGCGAAACAGATGAGACTTGGAACGAGTGAGAGTTAGATTGAAGTGAAGAGAAATGTGGTTTCCCAGGTGTAGATAAACATATATATATATATATATATATATATATATATATATATATATATATATATATATATATATATATATATATATATATATATATATATATATATATATATATATATTTATATATATATATATATATATATATATATATATATATATATATATATATATATATATATATATATATATATATATATATATATATATATATATATATATATATATATATATATATAAATGTCGTGCCGAATAGGCAGAACTTGCCATCTTGGCTTAAATAGCAACGCTCAACTTGCCATATACGACAAGTGAAAATTTGTGTATGCAATAATTTCGCCAAAATCCTTCTGAACCTAACGAAAAAAATATATTTGATTGTGTTTGTTTAGTACTAAATTATTGTAAACGTATTTAAAATATATTTAGTTGGGTTAGGCTAAAATAAATTGCTCTTGTTATAATAAGGTTAGGTAAGTTTTCTAAGATTCTTTTGGTGCAAAATTAAAAAATTTTACATTAACATTAATGAAAAAAATATATCTTTAAACGTATGAGAGAAAATTTTAGAAAGGACTTAATTTTAAATGAGTTCTTGCTAATTGACCAGTTTTACATATTCGGCACGACATATATATATATATATATATATATATATATATATATATATATATATATATATATATATATATATATATATATATATATATATATATATATATATATATATATATATATATAATATAGGGAAATACCACCTCTGTGGCTGGAATGGTGACCCTCATCCTCAGAGAAGACAATAAACGTACCTCAGGGAAAACTCAACATTCGTGCCGAATAAGTGAAATTGGTCAATTAGCAAGAACTCATTTAAAATTAAGTCTTTTCTAAAAATTTCTCTTATACGTTTAAAGATTTAAAGATATATTTTTTCATTTATGTTAATATAAGAAAATATAGTTTTGTACCAAAACAACTTTCGAAAACTTACTTAACCTTATTATAACAAGCCCAATTTATTTTAACCTAATTCAATTAAATATATTTTACAGAAGTTTTCAATAATTTAATAATTTTTTTTTTCGTTAGGTTCAGAATGATTTTTGCGAAATTATTGCATATACAAATTTTCGCTTGCCTTATTCGGCAAGAAGAGCGTTGGTATTTAAGCCAAAATCGCAGACTCTTCCAGCAGACCAGCTACTCAGGAAAACCAACACAGTCCCAACACTGGAGCATCTTCACATTGAGGACAATCACAAAGATAACTTGACACAGCCTCTAAGGAGGATAAAGCTCGCCCTTGCCTAGCAGTAGCGATCACCACATGCTAGGGATTTCTAATTGGCTGTCAGCATCTGCACGCTGGCCACTCAGATCATCTTCGGGGTCTCAAGGCACCACATGCTAGGAATTTTCTACTGACTGGACACTCCCAGCAGACCTCAGGACATTTGCACTAGCAGCCATCCACTTAACTGCCCATAGCTTCCTCGGAGTCACCCATATTTACGGTAGTGCCTAGATAGACACACTTATTCTCATCTGGCGCAGATGAAAGGAAGAGACAGCAAGACGGGAGGAAGAGACGGCAAGACAGGAGGAAGAGACAGCAAGACAGGAGGAAGATACAGCAAGATGGGAGGAAGAGACAGCAAGATGGGAGGAAGAGACGACAAGACAGGAGGAAGAGACGGCAAGACAGGAGGAAGATACAGCAAGACAGGAGTAAGAGACAGCAAGACAGGAGGAAGAGACAGCAAAACAGGAGAAAGATGCAGCACGACGAGAGGAAGAGACGGCAAGACAAGAGGAAGAGACGGCAAGGCAGGAGGAAGAGACGGCAAGACAGGAGAGAGAGGCGGCAAGACAGGAGGCAGAGACAACAAGACTGGAGAGAGAGAAGGCAAGACAGGAGGAAGAGACGGCAAGGCAGGAGAGAGAGAAAGCAAGGCGGGAGGAAGAGACAGCAAGACGGGAGGAAGAGACAGCGAGACAGGAGGAAGAGATAACAAGACTGGAGGAAGAGACAGCAAGACTGGAGGAAGAGACAGCAAGATAATAGAGAGACAGCAAGACAATAGAGAGACAGCAAGACAGTGATGTAGTTTAGAACCTCGGCCCAGCCAGCAGCTACGTTGATGGGCTCTGGATCCAAGGAATTAGATCAAACTTGATTTTCTCCCATTCACCAGGTGCTGTATGACCCCTACGAGTTTAGGGCTTCCTCATGAAGAAGAATATTACAATTACTAAAATACCCCAGTCATCACACTTGACCTCCCCCAGCACTCCAACACTCCCTCTCATCACTCCTACTCCTGACCTTCCATAGCACTCCAACACTCCCTCTCGTCACACCTGACCTACCCCAGCACTCCAACACTCCCTCTCATCACACCTGACCTACCCCAGCACTCCAACACTCCCTCTCATCACACCTGACCTACCCCAGCACTCCAACACTCCCTCTCGTCACACCTGACCTACCCCAGCACTCCAACACTCCCTCTCATCGCAAATGACCTACCCCAGCACTCCACTCCAACACTCCCTCTCATCACACCTGACCTTCCCCAGCACTCCAACACTCCCTCTCATCACGCCTGATTTACCCCAGCACTCCAACACTCCCTCTCATCACCTGACCTACCCCAGCACTCCAACACTCCCTCTCATCACACCTGACCTACACCAGCGCTACAACACTCCCTCTCATCACCTGACCTACCCCAGCACTCCAACACTCCCTCTCATCACACCTGACCTACCCCAGCACTCCAACACTCCCTCTCATCACACTTGACCTACTCCAGCACTCCAACACTCCCTCTCATCACTCCTACTCCTGACCTTCCCCAGCACTCCAACACTCCTTCTCATCACTCCTACTCCTGACCTTCCTCAGTACTCCAACACTCCCTCTCACCACACCTGACCTCCCCCAGCACTCCAACACTCCCTCTCATCAAACCTGACCTCCCCCAGCACTCCAACACTCCCTCTCATCCCACCTGACCTTCCTCAGCACTCCAACACTCCCTCTCATCAAACCTGACCTTTCTCAGCACTCCAACACTCCCTCTCATCCCACCTGACCTTCCTCAGCACTCCAACACTCCCTCTCATCCCACCTGACCTTTCTCAGCACTCCAACACTCCCTCTCATCACACCTGACCTTCCTCAGCACTCCAACACCCAATCTCATCACGCCTGACCTTCCTCAGCACTCCGACACTCCCTCTCATCACGCCTGACCTTTCCCAGCACTCCAACACTCCCTCTCATCCCACCTGACTTTCCTCAGCACTCCAACACTCCCTCTCATCACACCTGACCTTCCTCAGCACTCCAACATTCCCTCTCATCCCACCTGACCTTCCTCAGCACTCCAACACTCCCTCTCATCCCACCTGACCTTCCTCAGCACTCCAACACTCCCTCTCATCCCACCTGACCTTCCTCAGCACTCCAACACTCCTTCTCATCACACCTGACCTTCCACAGCACTCCAACACTCTCTCTCATCCCACCTGACCTTCCTCAGCACTCCAACACTCCCTCTCATCCCACCTGACCTTCCTCAGCACTCCAACACTCCTTCTCATCACACCTGACCTTCCTCAGCACTCCAACACTCCTTCTCATCACACCTGACCTTCCCCAGCACTCCAACACTCCCTGTCATCACACCTGACCTTCCCAGCACTCCAACACTCCCTGTTATCACTCCTACTCCTGACCTTCCTCAGCACTCCAACACTCCCTCTCACCACACCTGACCTCACTCAGCACTCCAACACTCCCTCTCATTTTAATACTGATTCCAAACATTTTTAACCAGTCTTCTGGACGTTAATTTATTCCCCTACGAAGGGATGATAGTCTAAATTATTTTTAGCTTCCCCTCTATTTATTATATATCTTTACTAACGCTTATTGCACATTATTTCTTTTCTCGGGGGTTAAATTTTAGACAGCTGGTAATTTAACACGAAATTTTAACAGTTAATAAACCTGTATGGTTAAATTTGATTGATATTATGATGATCATGCAGGTATCAACACCCCCGATCACATGCACACGTTTCAGAAAATAAAAACTGAACGAAAAGTAGTTGACCTGCATATGTTTTCCTCTTGTTTGGGCTATTTTGTCTCATGGGATCTTTCATTGCGTATACTTCAACCTCCTGCGGCGAGAATTAACCCTGATGTGTGATAAGAGACTAAGGTTTAAGGTTGGCTACAGGAAGACGTGGAGAGACTCAAGAGGAACAAAAAGGCACAATATCGTGACTGGAACAATACACAGATAACCGGCACTTAGGAGAGGGCAACTCAAGACGATATTTTGGTTCGACTTGGACCGACTTGGAGTGAAGAGCTGTCAGACTAGTGGTGGTTACTTGTTGCAGAATATGAATGGGAGGGAAAACACTGCAATAAAGCGTGTAAGGAGAAAGATCTGAAAGTAAACATTACACAGAGCGTATCACCAGAGGTATATATACGGCATAACAAGGCCACCATATGCGAGGCTATAAACAGAGACTTCTTCGGGACACGAGATATGCGAGATTTATTATAGCACCAGTACCAGTAGCACCATTACCAGTACCACCAGCAGCAGTACCACCAGCACCAACACCACTAGTACCAGTAGCACCAGCACCAAGGTGGAGCCCATACATGTATAATCATCTTTACAAAATAGAGACTGTCCAAATGTTTGTAAATAAACTAGGTCAAAACACAGAGTTTAACTACAAGGTAAATCTAACAGAAACTGTTTTTAATAACCTCAGAAGAAGGAAGAACCACGGGACACCAACAACAGCACACACTACACTGAGAGGAGTGAGGAGAGAGTAGAAACAATAATAATAATAATAATAATAATAATAATAATAATAATAATAATAATAATAATAATAATAATAATAATAATAATAATAATAAATCTTTATTTCTACAAGTACATGTACAAGGTATACAGTCTTAGCTGACTTCAATAACATACTATTATACAGAAAGCTGCTTGTTATGCTGAGCATTTCGGGCAAATTAAGTCAATTTTGTCCCAGGATGCGACCCACACCAGTCGACTAACACCCAGGTATCTATTTTATTGATGGGTGAATATGGACTACCGTTGTAAGGAAACACACATAATGTTTCCAACCTTGCCGGAAATCGAACCCGGACGCTCAGTGTGTGAAGCGAGAGCTTTGTCTACCAGGCTGGGAATGAGAGACAGAGAGACCAGAGAGCAATGTTGGGAGCTAAAAAAACAGATGAATCACAGACAAGAATTTGTTTTATGGTGATAAGCAAGAGTAATGAATTGTAACAGTGACAGTTCTATACTTATACACGGTTTCAAGAGTACGTATGATCGGGCCAGGAGCTGAGTCTCGACCCCCCCACCGATACTTCCTCTCCCCCTCCACCGTCTGATATCACTTCAGAACTTTTGAAACACTCATTGCTTTCGCTAGGAAGGGCGAGCCATCATCTTAAAAGTATTCTTTCATTTTATATAAAATCAAGAACATAATATAGAAGGAACACTGCAGCAGGTCTACTGGCCTATGTGAGGCAGGTCCAATTCTCCTACCGGCTTAAGCCAATGCCTTAACCTAGTCAGGCCAGGTCACATTCACGTAAGGAAGGAACACGGCATCTGACCTAATAGCACAAGTTAGTTAGGTCCAACTCACACCCACCCACACCCATTCATGTATTTATCTAACCTATTTTTAAAACTACACAACGTCTTAGCTTCTATGACGGTACTCGGGAGTTTGTTCCACTCAGCCACAACTCTATTACCAAACCAGTGCTTTCCTGTATCCTTCCTGAATCTGAATTTTTCCAACTTAAAGCCATTCCTGCGAGTCCTGTCTAGGCTAGATATTTTTAGCACCCTATTTACATCTCCTTTATTTATCTCTGTTTTCCTTTTATATACCTCAATCATACCCCCCCTAATTCTACGGCCTTTCTAGAGAGTGCAGATTCAGAGCCCTCAGTCTATCCTCATAGGGAAGATTTCTGAACCATGGGATCAACTTTGTCATCCTCCTTTGTACGTTTTCCAGTGCATTTATATCCATTCTGTAACACGGTGACCAGAATTGTGCAGCATAATCTAAATGAGACCTAACCAAGGATATATAGAGTTGAAGAACAACCTGAGGACTTCTATTATTTATATTTCTTGATATGAAGCCAAGAATTCTGTTAGCTTTATTGCGAACACCAATGCACTGTTGTCTTGGTTTCATATTACTGCTAACCAGAACTCCTAAATCCTTTTTGCAATCGGTAATATTAAGATCTACATTATTTAGTTTATATGTGGCATGGTTATTTTCCTATCCAACATTTAGAACTTTACATTTGTCTATATTAATCTATATCTGCCATTTCTCTGACCACTGCACCAGTCTATTCAAATCATCCTGGAGTGCTCTAGTGTCATCATTAGAATAAATTGGTGTCATCAGCAAATTTGCTTATGTCGCTATTTATTCCCTCATCTATGTCGTTTATGTAAATTGTTAATAACAAGGGGCCCAACACTGACCTCTGTGGAACATCGCTTGTGAAGGGGCCCCATTCTGATTTCTCCCCATTTATGCAAACTCTCTGCTGCCTATTTGTCAACCATGTTTTTACCCACGAAAAAAATTCTCCTCGTATTCCGTGAGCCTTATTGAAGTCCATATACATAATATCATATTCAATACCATGATCTACCTTCTCAAATACCTTAGTGAAGAAAGTTAGTAAATTTGTAAGACAGGAACGCATCTTTGTAAAACAGTGCTGAGATTCATTAATCAACTTATGCCTTTCAAGATGGCTACGAATTGCTTCGGCAATTATTGATTTCATAAATTTTCCAACAATGGAGGTAAGTCTTATTGGTCTATAGTTCGAGGCTAATGGCCTGTCACCTACCATGTAAATAGGAATAACATTTGCCACTTTCCACTTATCTGGCACTATGCCAGTTTGTAGTGATATATTGAATAGATTAGCCCAAGGTATGCTAAGTTCATCTTTACATTCCTTTAAAACCCTTTCATACAGTTCATCAGGGCCTGATGAAGATTTATTACGTTCCAATTTCTTTATTTGTCTGTGGACCATGTCACTAGTTACCACATTCGTGCATAGTTTATTATCGTTCTGTTTTATATAATTTATTATGTCTGGAATTTCGCTAGTGTCTTCCTGAGTAAAAACTCAGAGGAAGTAAGTGTTGAAAGTTCACACATTTTCTTATCACTGTCAGTGATCTTACCAGAGTTACTCTTAAGTGGGCCTATTTTGTCCCTAATCTTACTTCTGTATACCTGAAAGAACCCTTTTGGGTTAATCTTCGAATCCCTTGCGACCTTAGCCTCATAATCCCATTTTCCTTTTCTTATTTTTTTTATATCTCTCTTTCATTGAATATATTGATTTCTTAACTGCCCATCCCCTCTCTTGATATGCCTATATATACCTCCCTTTTGACCAATCACATGTTTTAATCTATTGTTTATGCATTTGAGATCATTTTT
>NC_091302.1:35525410-35542910 GCF_038502225.1 Cherax quadricarinatus | reverse complement strand
GAACAACAACACACTTCCTGACAACCTTCTGGTCTCCAGGAACAACAACACACTTCCTGACAACCTTCTGGTCTCCAGGAACAACAGCACACTTCCTGACAACCTTCTGGTCACCAGGAACAACAGCACACTTCCTGACAACCTTCTGGTCTCCAGGAACAACAACACACTTCCTGGCAACCTTCTGGTCTCCAGAAACAGCAACACACTTCCTGACAACCTTCTGGTCTCCAGAAACAGCAACACACTTCCTGACAACCTTCTGGTCTCCAGGAACAACAACACACTTCCTGACAACCTTCTGGTCTCCAGGAACAACAACACACTTCCCGACAACCTTCTGGTCTCCAGGAACAACAACACACTTCCTGACAACCTTCTGGTCTCCAGGAACAACAACACACTTCCTGACAACCTTCTGGTCACCAGGAACAACAGCACACTTCCTGACAACCTTCTGGTTTCCAGGAACAACAACACACTTCCTGACAACCTTCTCGTCTCCAGGAACAACAACACACTTCCTGACAACCTTCTCGTCTCCAGGAACAACAACACACTTCCTGACAACCTTCTCGTCTCCAGGAACAACAACACACTTCCTGACAACCTTCTGGTCTCCAGGAACAACAACACACTTCCTGACAATCTTCTTGACAACCTTCTCGTCTCCAGGAAGAACAACACACTCCCACTTCCACCCTTTTTGTCACAGACATTTATTTCTCTTCCGCTTACTTCCATTTTTTTTCTGCCGTCCTTCTTACATTTTTACTCTCTATCCCGTCCATTCTTTTTTTACTTCCTATTTTGGTTTCCCTACAACCTTAGGTAGACCAAGGAACACTTCGCATTAACCTGTGTGTTTAGTACATGTTTCTATACAACCTACCTACACCTCGTAGCTTGATAATCCATAATCTCCCGTGGCATTTTATCCACAATTTCCCATCCCCGAGCTTCATATCTTTTAATATTTCCCATTTTGTATTCTGGCTTTCTGTTATGGATTCACATCTCTCCTACCCTTCTCTCACCTTTCCCTGTTTTTATAGGCTCCTGGTTTCGTACTGTCTCTCCTTTCCATGTTTACATGGCCTCTTCTGCCTACTACTCGAATCTCGGCATGTCGTGATCATTCCTAATGGCCCTCTAGATTCACTTAAATCTATATTGATTTTTTTTACATCTCTAGGGGAAAATAAAAGCTCTAATCTTCTATGCGCATCACGCGTGTCGTAGTCGGTGGCATGCTGAGGAATGACACTGTCCACATTACTGCCTCCATTTAGCTTTGCTGCCCACGCTTGCGTCCCACGATATGGATCCTAGTTGTATGTCTCCCACGATTACTATATACACGTGTGTCTCCTGGATAGGCATTGTTGTCAACAATGGCCTGCTGTTATTCGGTGGGGGGTTGGATACCACCGTCGTAATCACATTGACTTTACCCCCTCCCCACCCATTTGAACTGTTCCCTCCTTAGAGTCTTTGAATTCACTATTGCTTAGATTTCTCAAATCCTGGAAACAACATACATCCTTCATCACTAGCACTAACATCACTTTTCCTACAATTTTCCTGAGGACTCGTTTCTGTAAATTGATTTTACTTCAGAAAGTTGTGTTTCGATTAGAGCTCTGATGTTTGACTGCTCCTCCATTATTCTCTCCTAATGTTTAAGATGATGTTGGAGATGACTACCTCCTAAAAAGGGTAACGGAACGATTACATCAAAACAATTATTACTACTGTCTTCAGAATTCGCCTGTATTCGACTGAAGAAACCTCTTGTGTAAGCGAAACGTTTCAGTAATAGAGATACGCAAGTGTTGCACATGTGTAATACATCAACATTGTAGGTAATATATACCATGAAATATATAATACTTTTCTCGGAGATGTTATAAACATTTGTATGGAGCATTTTTCTCCCATATTCTAGTGTTTTCTAAGGAGGAATCCTGGCTGCTGGTTTAGTATTATTTTCACTACTGGCAAACACAGGTTCGATACTCCTTCACTCTTAGCATTGATACTCATGGTCTTAGCATTTCACATACACAATTACACTGTTTCCCAGTTTCTCTAAACTTGATTTGTCTTATTACGGGAGAGGTTGAGGAGGAGGAAGAGGGGACGGAGAGGAGGGAGATGCTGGGGAGGAGTGAGGGTAGACGGGGAAGGGGTCAGAGGGTTTGTGCTCGGGAATAATTTGGTTTAAGTCTGTGTTCCATGCTTCTGTTCTGTGTAGGTAGGTGCTAGTGTGCGCGCGTGTGTGTGTGTGTGTGTGTGTGTGTGTGTGTGTGTGTGTGTGTGTGTGTGTGTGTGTGTGTGTGTGTGTGTGTGTGTGTGTGTGTGTGTGTGTGTGTGTGTGTGTGTGTGTGCGCGCGTGCGTGAGGGGACAAGAAAGAGATAAAGAGAGAGGGCGAGCGAGAGAGCGAGCGAGCGAGAGAGAGAGAGAGAGAGAGAAAGAGAGAGAGAGAGAGAGAGAGAGAGAGAGAGAGAGAGAGAGAGAGAGAGAGAGAGAGAGAGAGAGAGAGAGAGAGAGAGAGCGCACAGGCAGGGGGTTGTCGAAGGGGTCGGGAGGGGGCACTAAGCCCTACTCCATGTGAAGGGGTGGGGGGGTGGGGGAGAGGGTGGAACACGTTCAGCTACCGTGATCAAGATTGACACAGGTTCCCCGCGCAAATTGGTCGTTTACAGCATAGTTCGCCTACCGTCTAGACGGATCCACCAGTCATGGCCGCTACCTACACAAATAATTTTAAAGTTATATTACTTTTGGTCTTCCAGTCTACATTCTTTATAGCGTTGTTTACCTCCTATTGTTTTCGTTGCTGCTGTTGTGTTTTTTTCTCAACATTATTCACTATAACTACTGGTAATGGGAGCAAAATCGTTATTACATTGTTCCCTCTGCATCCCTTTTTATATGATCTCTCACAACTGGAGCTTATAGTCGTCTGGCCGAGGCTTTCAGCTTGAACTTCAGAAGGTTCTAAAATTGGGTTCCAGGGAACCCTAGGGTTCTGCGAGGCTTCCTAGGGTTCCCCGAGATGGGTAACATTACTGGAACCTGGAAAATTACTAAAACATCCTCACATCGTCTTTACAGAAGGCTACATCTAACAATACCGTGGCTGGAAGACACTCATGACCGTGGCTGGAAGACACTCATGACCGTGGCTGGAAGACACTCATGACCGTGGCTGGAAGACACTCATGACCGTGGCTGGAAGACACTCATGACCGTGGTTGGAAGACTCTCAGGACCGTGGCTGGAAGACACTCATGGCCGTCGCTGGAAGACACTCATGACCGTGGCTGGAAGACACTCATGGCCGTCGCTGGAAGACACTCATGACCGTGGCTGGAAGACACTCATGACCGTGGCTGGAAGACACTCATGACTGTGGCTGGAAGACACTCATGACCGTGGCTGGAAGACACTCATGACCGTGGCTGGAAGACACTCATGACCGTGGCTGGAAGACTCTCATGACCGTGGCTGGAAGACACTCATGACCGTGGCTGGAAGACTTTCAGAACCGTGGCTGGAAGACTCAAGGCCGTGGCTGGAAGACTCTCAAGATCGTGGCTGGAAGACACTCATGACCGTGGATGGAAGACTCTCAGGACCGTGGCTGGAAGACACTCATGACCGTGGATGGAAGACTCTCAGGACCGTGGCTGGAAGACACTCATGACCGTGGATGGAAGACTCTCAGGACCGTGGCTGGAAGACTCTCAAGACCGTGGCTAGAAGACTCTCAGGACCGTGGCTGGAAGATTCTCAAGACCGTGACTGGAAGACACTCATGACCGTGGCTGGAAGACTCTCAGGACCGTGGCTGGAAGACACTCTTGACCGTGGCTGGAAGACTCTCAAGACCGTGGCTGGAAGATTCTCAAGACCGTGGCTGGAAGATTCTCAAGACCGTGGCTGGAAGACTCTCAGGACCGTGGCTGGAAGACACTCATGAGGGAGGGTCGGTCCTGTCTTCACATCTCATTCAAAAAAAGGTTTACGCGAAATATAAATATACCGAGCATTTTCAAAGAAAATTTCCAACATTAACAAAAAAAAAAAGAAAAAAAAAGAAAGAAAAACTTTTCAAAAATCTCCCTTTAATGGCAAAACAAATTCCCTCCTGGCTTCGCCTCGCGCGTTTGTTATTGCACAGCAAAGAGCGAGTATTACGTCATGCAACTTCAGAGAATTATTGAACTTTGTGCCTCTGATTTGGAAGCGTGCATGACTGTCCAGATAATCTGCAGTTAGTTATGTATAACTTTTCTACACTATTGTTTCCTCGAGGAACTCTTGAAATCATCGTCGACTGGAATATTATTGAATCTTGTTTCATAAAAAGCAGTTTTGACAATAATATGAATATTTCCTTTGGTTTATATAAATTAGATCCATTTATAATTAATAGAATTTGGGAAGAATTTAATAATACACTGGACAAATAATAATTTTTAAATTTTTCTTGGGCAGAATAGTTTGTTGGTGGGTTGTGCGAAGGACCTGTCCAGTCGGGCCGGCGCGCGTCAGGTGTTTAACCGTTGTGGGATCTGATAGTGAGGTGTTGGCCAGACCCCTTATATATCTTCCTTAGATGCTTTACTTTCATAGTTCCTTGATAATGTGAGTAGTCACGAAAGCCCTTGGAATTTCTCTATTCTTTCACAGTGGTTGTTTTGCATGCATATATATATATATATATATATATATATATATATATATATATATATATATATATATATATATATATATATATATATATATATATATATATATGAGGAAGTGGAACAGAATTCTTCCTTCGTAAGCCATGCGTGTTGTAAGAGGCAACTAAAATGCAGGGAGCAAGGGGCTAGTAACCCCTTCTCCTGTATATATTACTAAATTTGAAAAGAGAAACTTTTGTTTTTCTTTTTGGGCCACCCTGCCTTGGTGGGATATGGCCGATTTGTTGAAAGAAACAATATATATATATATATATATATATATATATATATATATATATATATATATATATATATATATATATATATATATATATATATATATATGCAAACAACCGCAGGCAGGCGATCTTAACTATGCAAGACAAACCACCAGGGGGGGGGAAATCTTTAGCTCAAGTACTTTCACACTTCTTAGTGCGTCTTCAGGAGCTATGCAGTGTTGCAAGGCCAGTCCTCGCGATGGATCAGGGCCTGATCAACCAGTCTGTTACTGATGGCCGCACACAAACCGACGTACGAACCACAGCCCTGGTGATCAGGTACTGACTTGTTGCAGGACCTCCGCAAATCTGTGTTATAATATCAGACACTACACATTAGTTCACATGAAGGAATCTTGGCTACAAGAGTATAAGTCAGACGGAAAATATTAATAAAGTTTGGAGTTGACTCACGAAATCGTAATGACACGATTGAAAACAAACCATACCGCGGGTAGGGATAGAACCCACGATTAGTCATAGCACGTCGGATTGGAGTTTTATGACTCTCTGATCGCGGGTTCTATCCCCGCCCATGGTATGGTTAATTGGGAGTTATCTTAACACAAAAATGACCCTAAAGTACAAGCGCAGTCCCCAGTACTTAGCTACAAAAACATTAAATTTTAGTTATAGGATAACAACTCGTTAGGAATTATCATAGTAACCTTTCCGAGACACAGAAATTTGATCACAGAGTGTGAAAGTGTATTCTAACCAGGAGACTAAATGTCACGTGACTACTTACACGCTTCTCTAGATTAGGGCAGCTCTGGACAGGACTAGGTTAGCATCAAGTACTGGGCTTTCTAAACGGGTTAAAGTCATGAAAAATGCAAGTTATCACACACTTCCATCACACACAACAGTGGTATGCCTCATGGAGAAGAGCTGGTGCATATGGTGCAACCAGCAGCATTTGTGTAATAACCTGGTATAAGCTCGTGTACAATCCCTTTGGTCAGGTACGGGTCCAGCTTATAAAATCCTTGACTTCAATTGTAAGAGAGTATGATTATCATGTTTTATAATCGCTGATTCATTGATATTCCTCTCGATTGTTTGACTGTCAGAGGCGATAACCTGAGTGTCAGACCACTTTGCAGGGTGGTTGCAAACTCTAACTTGACTGAATATAGCGTTGTTTTCCTGTCTTGTCCATATACCATGTTGGTGTTGAGCCACCATAACCTCAAAAGATTTTCCTGATTTTTTTGACGTGAAATAAGCCTAATTCAGTACATGGTACTATATTTACACTTCTGATTGCATTGTCAGATACATTCCTGATTAACAAGTGCTTGACAATACAAGTATTCTTCAACAGTGTCTCTGTTGAAGAATACTCTGTTGAAGACTATGTACAGTAAGTTAGATTCCGGACTACTGCTGTAAAGTGAAAATCTCCATAAAAAACTGATAATATGTTTACACTATCATATATTAAGTGAGCAATAGAGCTAGGATTAAAGATACATATACAGTACACACGTTACTTACCTTAAAATATTTTCGTCCTCAGCTTATAGTGAGTGGTGAATATATTTATTGTACGAAGTCTGAATAAATGGAGAATGGTTATAATTGAAAATCGCTGCATTAGCGAAATGCTGTCAAGAAAAGCGCTGTAAAGCAGGTCCTGTCTGTAGTAAGACGCTCTTCTTTACCTTCAGTTCATAATTAGAGTAAGAGTGGATATACAAGCACACACACCAGCATACGAGCCAGTGATCGTCGGTCTCTGAGGCAGCAGCGTTGCTTACCCGACCTCTGGTAAATACGAATAAAAAAAGTTGAAAACTAATTATTCCCAAAACTTTAAGTTTGGAACTTCTACATTGTCTATTTTCAATGACTCATTATCTGTACATTTTTTTTTTAATTTCTGACATTTTCGTGGGACATTTCTCAACCATTTTAGCTTCCTGTGGACCCTTGGTGGTGTTCCTGACCCACAGTTCAAGAGCCGCTGGCGTAGACATATCAAGGAAAAATAAAAGTTCCTAGAACTGAAACATTTTCTCTACCCTAGTTCTTGCTCACGTCTTATTTCAAAGCACATCAAGAATATGTCAGCTTTTATGCGAAGCAGAACTCATAAAAAGAGTAAATTTGCGTTAAGCAATAGTCTCTCTTGCAATGGGCTAGTTGACTGACTTTGCAGATTTAATTCTCCTCCCTCTTGCACGAAATAAGCATTAATCTTCTTTCGTTGACAATTACATCCAAACCTTTCGTGATTAAAGCCACTGGTGAAGAGACGTTTAGTTTGCTTAACTCATTCGTGTAAAGAACTGTTAAAAATCCTTGCACATATGTGCAAGTACAGACACTGAGGGAGCCACAGCTATGGCCGAGAAAATGTTGAACATATTATTGACTGACATGCCCCCAGTATTGACTGACCTGCCCCCAGTATTGACTGACCTGCCCCCAGTATTGACTGGCCTGCCCCCAGTATTGACTGGCCTGCCCCCAGTATTGACTGGCCTGCCCCCAGTATTGACTGGCCTGCCCCCAGTATTGACTGGCCTGCCCCCAGTATTGACTGGCCTGCCTCAGTATTGACTGACCCGCCCCCAGTATTGACTGACATGCCCCCAGTATTAACTGACCTGCCCCAGTATTGACTGACCTGCCCCCAGTATTGACTGGCCTGCCCCTACTATTGACTGGCCTGCCCCCAGTTTTGACTGGTCTGCCCCCAGTATTGACTGGCCTGCCCGCAGTATTGACTAGCCTGCCCCCAGTATTGACTGACCTGCCCCCAGTATTGACCGGCCTGCCCCCAGTATTGACTGACCTGCCCCCAGTATTGACTGGCCTGCCCCAGTATTGACTGGCCTGCCCCAGTATTGACTGACCTGCCCCCAGTATTGACTGACCTGCCCCCAGTATTGACTGGCCTGCCCCCAGTATTGACTGGCCTACCCCAGTATTGACTGACCTGCTCCCAGTATTGACTGACCTGCCCCCAGTATTGACTGGCCCGCCTCCAGTATTGACTGGCCTGCCCCCAGTATTGACTGGCCTGCCCCAGTATTGACTGACCTGCCCACAGTATTGACTGGCCTTCCCCCAATATTGACTGGCCTGCCCCAGTATTGACTGGCCTGCCCCCAGTATTGACTGGCCTGCACCAGTATTGACTGACCTGGCCCCAGTATTGACTGACCTGCCCCAGTATTGACTGGCCTGCCCCCAGTATTGACTGGCCTGCCCCAGTATTGACTGGCCTGCCCCAATATTGACTGGCCTGCCCCTACTATTGACTGACCTGCCCCAGTATTGACTGGCCTGCCCCCAGTATTGACTGGCCTGCCCCCAGTATAGACTAGCCTGCCTCAGTATTGACTGGCCTGCCCGAGTATTGACTGGCCTGCACAAGTATTGACTGACCTGCCCCCAGTATTGACTGACCTGCAACCAGTATTGACTGACCTGCCCCAATATTGACTGGCCTTCCCCAGTATTGACTGGCCTTCTCCCAGTATTGACTGACCTGCCCCAGTATTGACTGGCCTGCCCCCAGTATTGACTGGCATGCCCCCAGTATTGACTGGCCTGCCCCGAGTATTGACTGGCCTGCACAAGTATTGACTGACCTGCCCCCAGTATTGACTGACCTGCACCCAGTATTGACTGACCTGCCCCCAATATTGACTGGCCTGCCCCAGTATTGACTGGCCTGCCCCCAGTATTGACTGACCTGCCCCAGTATTGACTGGCCTGCCCCCAGTATTGACTGGCCTGCCCCAGTATTGACTGACCTGCCCACAGTATTGACTGGCCTTCCCCCAATATTGACTAGCCTGCCCCAGTATTGACTGGCCTGCCCCCAGTATTGACTGGCCTGCACCAGTATTGACTGACCTGTCCCCAGTATTGACTGACCTGCCCCAGTATTGACTGGCCTGCCCCCAGTATTGACTGGCCTGCCCCAGTATTGACTGACCTGCCCCAATATTGACTGGCCTGCCCCTACTATTGACTGACCTGCCCCAGTATTGACTGGCCTGCCCCCAGTATTGACTGGCCTGCCCCCAGTATAGACTGGCCTGCCTCAGTATTGACTGGCCTGCCCGAGTATTGACTGGCCTGCACAAGTATTGACTGACCTGCCCCCAGTATTGACTGACCTGCAACCAGTATTGACTGACCTGCCCCAATATTGACTGGCCTTCCCCAGTATTGACTGGCCTGCCCCCAGTATTGACTGACCTGCCCCAGTATTGACTGGCCTGCCCCCAGTATTGACTGGCATGCCCCCAGTATTGACTGGCCTGCCCCGAGTATTGACTGGCCTGCACAAGTATTGACTGACCTGCCCCCAGTATTGACTGACCTGCACCCAGTATTGACTGACCTGCTCCCAATATTGACTGGCCTGCCCCAGTATTGACTGGCCTGCCCCAGTATTGACTGGCCTGCCCCAGTATTGACTGACCTGCTCCCAGTATTGACTGACCTGCCCCCACTATTGACTGGCCTGCCCCAGTATTGACTGGCCTGCCCCAGTGTTAACTGACCTGCCCCCAGTATTGACTGGCCTGCACACAGTATTGACTGGCCTGCCCCAAGTATTACTGACCTGCCCCCAGTATTGACTGGCCTGCCCCCAGTATTGAATGACCTGTCCCCAGTATTGACTGGTCTGACCCCAGTATTGACTGACCTGCCACAGTATTGACTGGTCTGCCCCCAGTATTGACTGGCCTGCCCCCAGTATTGACTGACCTGCCCCCAGTATTGACTGGCCTACCCCCAATATTGACTGGCCTGCCCCAGTATTGACTGGCCTGCCCCGAGTATTGACTAGCCTGCACAAGTATTGACTGACCTGCCCCCAGTATTGACTGACCTGCCCCCAATATTGACTGGCCTGCCCCAGTATTGACTGGCCTGCCCCCAGTATTGACTGGCCTGCCCCGAGTATTGACTAGCCTGCACAAGTATTGACTGACCTGCCCCCAGTATTGACTGACCTGCCCCCAATATTGACTGGCCTGCCCCAGTATTGACTGGCCTGCCCCCAGTATTGACTGACCTGCCCCAGTATTGACTGGCCTGTCCCCAGTATTGACTGGCATGCCCCCAGTATTGACTGGCCGGCCCCAGTATTGACTGACCTGCCCCAGTATTGACTGACCTGCCCCCAGTATTGACTGGCCTGCCCCGAGTATTGACTGGCCTGCACAAGTATTGACTGACCTGCCCCCAGTATTGACTGACCTACACCCAGTATTGACTGACCTGCCCCCAATATTGACTGGCCTGCCCCAGTATTGACTGGCCTGCCCCCAGTATTGACTGACCTGCCCCAGTATTGACTGGCCTGCCCCCAGTATTGACTGGCATGCCCCCAGTATTGACTGGCCTGCCCCAGTATTGACTGACCTGCCCCAGTATTGACTGACCTGCCCCAGTATTGACTGGCCTGCCCCCAGTATTGACTGGCCTGCCCCAGTATTGACTGGCCTGCCCCAGTATTGACTGACCTGCCCCCAGTATTGACTGGCCTGCCCCCAGTATTGACTGGCCTGCCCCAGTGTTGACTGGCCTGCCCCAGTATTAACTGACCTGCCCCCAGTATTGACTGGCCTGCCCACAGTATTGACTGGCCTGCCCCAAGTATTACTGACCTGCCCCCAGTATTGACTGACCTGCCCCCAGTATTGAATGACCTGTCCCCAGTATTGACTGGTCTGACCCCAGTATTGACTGACCTGCCACAGTATTGACTGGCCTGCCCCCAGTATTGACTGGCCTGCCCCAGTATTGACAGGCCTGCCCCCAGTATTGACTGACCAGCCCCAGTATTGACTGACCTGCCCCAGTATTGACTGACCTGCCCCAGTATTGACTGACCTGCCCCAGTATTGACTGACCTGCCCCAGTATTGAATGGCCTGCTCCAGTATTGACTGACCTGCCCCCAGTATTGACTGGCCTGCCCCCAGTATTGACTGACCTGCCCCCAGTATTGACTGGCCTGCCCCAGTATTGACTGACCTGCCCCCAGCATTGACTTGCCTGCCTCCAGTATTGACTGACTTGCCCCAGTATTGACTGGCCTGCCCCCAGTTTTGACTGACCTGCCCCAGTATTGACTGACCTGCCACAGTATTGACTCACCTGCCCCCAGTATTGACTGGCTTACCCCCAGTATTGACTGGCCTGCCCCAGTATTGACTGACCTGCCCCTGTATTGACTGGCCTGTCCCCAGTATTGACTGGCCTGCCCTCAGTATTGGCTGACCTGCCCCAGTTTTGACTGACCTGCCCCAGTATTGACTGACGTGCTCCAGTATTGACTGACCTGCCCTAGTATTAACTGACCTTCCGCAGTATTGACTGACCTGCCCCAGTATTGACTGACCTGCCCCTGTATTGACTGACCTGTCCCAGTATTGACTGACCTGCCCCAGTATTGACTGACCTACACCAGTATTGACTGACCTGCCCCTGTATTGACTGACCTGCCCCAGTATTGACTGACCTGCCCCAGTATTGACTGACCTGCCCCAGTATTGACTGACCTGCCTCAGTATTGACTGACCTGCCTCAGTATTGACTGACCTGCCTCAGTATTTACTGACCTGCCTCAGTATTGACTGACCTGCCCCAGTATTGACTGACCTGCCCCCAGTATTGGCTGACCTGCCTCAGTATTGACTGGCCTGCCCCAGTATTGACTGACCTGCCCCAGTATTGACTGACCTGCCCAGTATTGACTGACCTGCCCCAGTATTGACTGACCTGCCCGAGTATTGACTGACCTGCCCCAGTATTGACTGACCTGCCCCAGTATTGACTGACCTGCCCCAGTATTGACTGACCTGCCCCAGTATTGACTGACCTGCCCCAGTATTGACTGACCTGCCCCAGTATTGACTGACCTGCCCCTGTATTGACTGACCTGCCCCAGTATTGACTGACCTGCCTCAGTATTGACTGACCTGCCTCAGTATTGACTGACCTGCCTCAGTATTGACTGACCTTCCTCTGTATTGACTGACCTGCCTCAGTATTGACTGACCTGCCTCAGTATTGACTGACCTACCCCAGTATTGACTGACCTTCCCCAGTGTTGACTGACCTGCCCCAGTATTGACTGACCTGCCCCAGTGTTGACTGACCTGCCCCAGGCATAACTCTCCTCAGAATCCACTCATCCAAGTGACTTGAAATTTCATATTTGTATATATATATTCCACTGAGCTCCGAGACTCAATTTTCCTTCAGGAAGACTAGCCCGGCGGGGGCTGGGGGCTGGAAACTTGGGCGGGGGACTTGGGGCTGGGGGCTGGGGGCTTATGGCTGGATGCTGGAGCGGGGGGCGGGGGAGTGCAGGAATTGGTAGGGGTAGCTAGTTGAAGAGTAGGAGGGGAGAGGACGGAGGCAGGAAACATGTGGGGGTTAGGAGCTAGGGAAGGGGGCTGACGGAGGGAAAGTGATGAGGGGGTTGGGTGTGAGGGGAGGGAGAGGGGGGAGGTTCGCATGGACGACCCACAATAGAGCAATAAATTCTTATCATTTGCCTGACCTAACCGATGGGTGGTAGTGTACTGGTAGTAGTGGTGGTAGTAGTTGTGGTAGTAGTGGCGGTAGTGGTGGTGGTATTGGCGGTGATGGAGGTAGTGGTGGTGATGGTGGCAGTGATGGTGGTGGTTGTGGTGGCAGTAGTGATGGTAGTGGTGGTGGTGGTATTAGCAGTGATGGTGGCAGTGGTTATGGTGGTGACAGTGGTGGTGGCAGTGGTGGTGGTAGTGGTGGTGTTGGTGGTGGTGATGGCAGTGATGGTGGTGGTAGTGGTGGTGGTGGTATTGGCAGTGGTGGTGGTGGCAGTGGTGGTGGTGGTGTTGGCAGTGGTGGGGGTGGTAGTATTGGCAGTGGTGGTGGTGGCAGTGGTGGTGGTGACAGTGGTGGTGGTGGCAGTGGTGGTGGTGGTGACAGTGGTGGTGGTGGCAGCGGTGGTGGTGGCAGTGGTGGCAGTGGTGGTGGTGGTGGTGGTGGTGGTGGTGGTGGTGGTGGTGGTGGTGGTAGCAGTGGTGGTGATGGTGGCAATGGTGGTGGTGGGGGTGGCAGTTTTGGTGGTGATTGTGGTGGTGGTGTTGGTGGTGGTGATGGTGGTGGTGGTGGTGGTGGTGGTGGTAGTAGTGGTGGTGGTGGAGGCAATGGTGGTGGTGGTAATGGTGGTGGTGGTGGCAGTGGTGGTGGTAGTAGTGGTGGTGATGGAGACAATAGTGGTGGTGGCAATGGTAGTGGTGGTGGCAGTGGTGGTGGTGGTGGTGGTGGTGATGGTGGTAGTAGTGGTCTTGGTGGAGGCAATGGTGGTGGTGTCAGTGGTGGTGGTGGTGGCAGTGATGGTGGTGGTGGTGGTGGCGGCAGGTGCTGTTGCAGACTCGCCTCCAAATTGCATATTCCTCTGCCAGTGTGCAAGAGAGCAACATTTTCGGCATGACTTAAGCCGAGAACACACTTATATTCTGGACTACTTCCACCAGATGAAGGGCTCTTGATCCAATGAATAAGAGTTACCCTGCTGTTATTGGGTGTCCTGGTAATACCAGGGATGGGAAAGAATAAGATGTGGGGCGAGTAGAGCTGTTGTTCACTATGTACACATTGATGCTGATATACAATAAGTTACTGAACACCACTGATTATGTGTTTGATATTTTGGCAACACCAGTTGAACACCTGAATCAACTGATGTTGTTGTTGTACTTGTATATAAACCTCTCCATAACTTTCCAGAGTTTCAAAGATCAGATATTGGAAATCGAATCCTCTTGAAACCTTATCAAACCCAGCCTCAAATATCCAATTGCCTAGTGTTTTCAGTTTAAAGCATCTAAAATGGAAGAACACTTGTTAGTTTGGATGAACAGTCTCACACAATCGAATTATTAAGATTCTGCAATAAATTCGCCTTAAGCCACATGTGGGACAGACCAGGCTAGGTAATATTCTCAACTTTATATTCACGAATAATGAGGAGCTGGTCCAGGACGTATTGGCATCCAAGTCAACAAACTCACATCACAACATAATCGACATAGTAACTATGAGAGGGAATTCAACACATTTATCTTCAACAATAAGAACATCAACTAAGAACAAATAAACTGTTACCTTATTGAAATATGCTGGGAAGTTGAAAGAAAAAACAAGGATCTGAATGAGTATCTCAGGAGAATGATATCCCTGCCATGTGAAGTATGCTACACAAACATACCTTTGATAACAAGTAGAGATGCAGATTAGAGAGGCGCTTCTTCTACAATCGAAAACGATGAATATCGGAGCTTCTCATAAGGCAGCAGAATTTTTTTCAAGAATGAAAAGAAACACTCGTTAGAAAAATCGAGAACAAAGAGCTCGAACCGAATGTGTCATGCTGAACCTAGGAGAGGCAGATGGAACAAAGAGCCTCAAATGAAATTAGAAAAATTGGAAAATACCATATTTCCGGCATGCAAGTGCACGAGAATGTTGGGCTCACCCCAGTTTTGGCAGGCATATTCTAGGGAAAAATGCAGCGCTTGCTTCAGAATGAAAGTGAGTCAGCGTAAGTGAAGGAGGTACGACCTTGTGCAGGCTGTTGTGTACTCCATGACTTAAACCATCAAAGCAAATATATCTACCTGTTATTTACAGTCGGCTGCTTTACAGTATTTACAACTACTGAATCTGGTTAGCTTATTATGTACCATTAATATGTAAATTATAATATATAATAGTTACTTATCACTCTAATCTGAGAAACAGTTTTGTGGTGGGGATAGTTTGGTGGTACCACATCACTGAAGCCACCAATTGCCAGTAACCCAAGGGGAAGAGGGTGGAGATAAAATTGCGCCTTATATGCAAGGAAATATAGTAATTCTCGCGCACAAAATCCAGGGCAAAAACCACATCAAGTATCAAGGCTTAACTAAGAGAGACAGAACATACACGGGTAAAGAAATGGGTGAAATACTGAAGTCATAATATGACAATGTTCAGTAAGCGATACACAAATAACCCGCACGTAGAAGAGAGGAGCTTACGACGACGTTTCGGTCCGACTTGGACCATTTACAAAGTCACACTAACGAAAAGGAGAGCCACAGACTGTTGATCCAGATGGTTTATTCATGAAAGATCCGAACATTGGCGACATCCCAACATCAACCCAACTTAGCATCGAAAAACCACTGATAGCACTTCCTCAGACCCAGACTCGTGGATCTCCATCTTCATCAATAATTCCAAACTAATACTATCTCATGCATTAAATATTCTAGGGATATGGGGCCTGGACACAGGTATCATCCCAGTCACTAAAATCCACCAATATTGACCCAACTCCACATAGGTGGCAGTAATTTGAAAAAAAAAGCAGACTGTTAATGCTAATGTCACACATTATCAAAATCTTTGAAAGGGTATTGAGAAGCAAGATTGCCACTCATTGGAATCTCGACACTGTACAACCCAAGGCAACATGGGTTTGAAACAAGTCGCTCCTGCTTTTAACAGTTACTGGACCACTACGACATGGTCTAGGAAGCACGGAAAAGCAAGTAAAATGCGAATATTCTGTATATTGACTTTGCAAAAGCGTTCGACAGATGCCATCATGGTGTAGTAAGGTACAACATGCGTACAAAAAAAGGAATAACTGGAAAAGTGGGCAAATGTTACAACACAGGTGCTTCATGGTACAACACAGGTGCTTCATGGTACAACACAGGTGCTTCATGGTACAACACAGGTGCTTCATGGTACAACACAGGTGCTTCATGGTACAACACAAGTGCTTAAGGTACAACACAGCCATTTCATGGTGCAACACAGTTGATCATGATAAAACACAGCATGCTTCATAATACAACACAGCTAACTTCATGGTACAACAGATACTTCATGGTACAATACAGCTACTTCATGGTATAAAGTGTCTGCCGTTGTTCCAGTCCCTGCCACGCAGCCACAGTACCGCAGCCTCGGCCTCACCATTTAACCTAACAATGGCAAGATACGTAATCACTCGCATGTAAATTTTATTAAGACGGACGACATTTCCTCCCAAGACTCCTGACAAGACGAAAATTTCCAGCCATCACTGAAGACTGAGGAACCACAGCACGACTCTCTACTACTGTTGTGTGAGCCAACTATCCTTCCCTCGATCTTGTAAACCATGGTACTGAGTTTTGAAAAACGGCAAGACTGGCTAGTTATTACGTTCTTTTGGGAAGCTCCAAACACGCAAGGATCATGGGGAATACATGAAAAGCTTATGATAACTTGATCATGCAACTTATGAGTGGCTTCAAGTTTAATATGCCAACAGAAAACGGGAAGCCAACTTGCGCACTAGAATCATGTAAGTTAGATAATTACTGTTTAATACTCTTTAAACAGTCACCCATTTGACTGTCTTCGCTACAGTGAAACACTGTCCTTAGGGGGATGAGTCTGATTATTGTCCCTGGAGAATGTGATATAATCAGGGAGTATCGAAGAAGATGACTGGAATTCCTTGGATCAAGAGCCCTTCACCAGCATCAAGCCACTACTCCTGTGGAAAACACTTACCAAAACGGCAAAAACGCTGCGAGAAAGAAAACAGGAACAAAAAAATATAAAAGGCCATGGAATGGCATAAAAATAACCCAGTAAGGATGAAGATGAGGATGAGGAAGATGAAGATGAAGGATGAGACACTCTCCTGGATAAGGTACTCCTCTGGATAAGGCACTCTGGGTAAGGCACTCTGGATAAGGCACTCTGGATAAGGCACTCTGGATAATGCAGACGCAAGCACATTCAGGAACACACACACAGACCAATGATAACACAATTGAAGAAGAACAACAACTGTTTTTGTAAATGGTGCATAACATAACAATGGTCATAAAAATGGAAGAAGTAATAAGTGAAAAAATTGCACTGACCAATAAATTATCTTAACACGAATGTAGTTGCAAACACTGCAACCACATTGCCAGATTATTATTCTTTCTTCTTTCAACAAACCGGCCGTATCCCACCGAGGCTGGGTGGCCCAAAAAGAAAAACGAAAGTTTCTCTTTTTAAATTTAGTAATTTATACAGGAGAAGGGGTTACTAGCCCCTTGTTCCCGGCATTTTAGTCGCCTCTTACAACACGCATGGCTTACGGAGGAAGAATTCTGTTCCACTTCCCCATGGAGATAAGAGGAAATAAACAAGAACAAGAACTAGAAAGAAAATAGAAGAAAACCCAGAGTGGTGTGTATATATATGCTTGTACATGTATGTGTAGTGTGACCTAAGTGTAAGTAGAAGTAGCAAGACGTACCTGAAATCTTGCATGTTTATGAGACAGAAAAAAGACACCAGCAATCCTACCATCATGTAAAACAATTACAGGTTTCCGTTTTATTATTATTATTATTATTATTATTATTATTATTATTATTATTATTATTATTATTATTATTATTA
>NC_091302.1:35512910-35520410 GCF_038502225.1 Cherax quadricarinatus | reverse complement strand
TGGATGCTGTGTTGTAGATGTTGTGTTGTGGATGCTGTGTTGTGGATGTTGTGCTGTGGATGCTGTGTTGTAGATGCTGTGTTGTGGATACTGTGTTGTGGAGGCTGAGTTGTGGATGCTGTGTTGTGGATGCTGTGTTGTGGATGTTGTGTTGTGGATGCTGTGTAGTGGATGCTGTGTTGTGGATGCTGTGTTGTGGATGTCGTGTTGTGGATGTCGTGTTGTGGATGCTGTATTGTGGATGCTGTGTTGTAGATGCTGTGTTGTGGATGCTGTGTTGTGGATGTTGTGTTGTGCATGCTGTGTTGTGGATGCTGTGTTGTGGATGTTGTGTTGTGGATGCTGTGTTGTGGATGTTGTGCTGTGGATGCTGTGTTGTGGATGTTGTGTTGTGGATGCTGTGTTGTGGATGTCGTTTTGTGGATGTCGTGTTGTGGATGCTGTATTGTGGATGCTGTGTTGTAGATGCTGTGTTGTGGATGCTGTGTTGTGGATGTGTTGTGGATGCTGTGTTGTGGATGCTGTGTTGTGGATGTTGTGTTGTGGATGCTGTGTTGTGGATGTTGTGCTGTGGATGCTGTGTTGAGGATGTTGTGTTGTGGATGCTGTGTTGTAGATGCTGTGTTGTAGATGCTGTGTTGTGGATGTTGTGTTGTAGATGCTGTGTTGTGGATACTGTGTTGTGGATGTTGTGTTGTGGATGTTGTGTTGTGGATGCTGTGTTGTGGATGTTGTGTTGTGGATGTTGTGTTGTGAGTGCTGTGTTGTGGATGCAGTGTTGTAGATGCTGTATTGTGGATGCTGTGTTGTGGATGCTGTGTTGTGGATGTCGTGTTGTGGATGTCGTGTTGTGGATGCTGTATTGTGGATGCTGTGTTGTAGATGCTGTGTTGTGGATGCTGTGTTGTGGATGTTGTGTTGTGCATGCTGTGTTGTGGATGCTGTGTTGTGGATGTTGTGTTGTGGATGCTGTATTGTGGATGCTGTGTTGTAGATGCTGTGTTGTGGATGCTGTGTTGTGGATGTTGTGTTGTGGATGCTGTGTTGTGGATGCTGTGTTGTGGATGTTGTGTTGTGGATGCTGTGTTGTGGATGTTGTGCGGTGGATGCTGTCTTGAGGATGTTGTGTTGTGGATGCTGTGTTGTAGATGCTGTGTTGTAGATGCTGTGTTGTGGATGTTGTGTTGTAGATGCTGTGTTGTGGATACTGTGTTGTGGATGTTGTGTTGTGGATGTTGTGTTGTGGATGCTGTGTTGTGGATGTTGTGTTGTGGATGCTGTGTTGTGAATGTTGTGTTGTGGATATTGTGTTGTGGATGTTGTGTTGTGGATGCTGTGTTGTGGATGTTGTGTTGTGGATGTTGTGTTGTGGATGTTGTGTTGTGCATGTTGTGTTGTGGATGCTGTGTTGTGGATGTTGTGTTGTGGATGTTGTGTTGTGGATGTTGTGTTGTGGATGCTGTGTTGTGGATGTTGTGTTGTGGATGTTGTGTTGTGGATGCTGTGTTGTGGATGTTGTGTTGTGGATGTTGTGTTGTGGATGTTGTGTTGTGGATGCTGTGTTGTGGATGTTGTGTTGTGGATGCTGTGTTGTGAATGTTGTGTTGTGGATGTTGTGTTGTGGATGTTGTGTTGTGGATGCTGTGTTGTGGATGTTGTGTTGTGGATGCTGTGTTGTGGATGCTGTGTTGTGGATGCTGTGTTGTGGATGTTGTGTTGTGGATGTTGTGTTGTGGATGCTGTGTTGTGGATGTTGTGTTGTGGATGTTTTGTTGTGGATGTTGTGTTGTGGATGTTGTGTTGTGGATACTGTGTTGTGTATGTTGTGTTGTGGATGTTGTGTTGAGGATGCTGTATTGTGGATGTTGTGTTGTGGATGTTGTGTTGTGGATGCTGTGTTGTGGATGTTGTGTTGTGGATGTTGTGTTGTGGATGCTGTGTTGTGGATGTTGTGTTATGGATGTTGTGTTGTGGATGCTGTGTTGTGGATGTTGTGTTGTGGATGTTGTGTTGTGGATGCTGTGTTGCAGATGTTGTGTTGTGGATGCTGTGTTGTGGATGCTGTGTTGTGGATGCTGTGTTGTGGATGTTGTGTTGTAGATGCTGTGTTGTGGATGTTGTGTTGTGGATGTTGTGTTGTGGATGCCGTGTTGTGGATGCTGTGTTGTGGATGCTGTGTTGTGGATGCTGTGTTGTGGATGTTGTGTTGTGGATGCTGTGTTGTGGATGTTGTGTTGTAGATGCTGTGTTGTGGATGGTGTGTTGTGGATGCTGTGTTGTGGATGCTGTGTTGTGGATGGTGTGTTGTGGATGCTGTGTTGTGGATGGTGTGTTGTGGATGCTGTGTTGTGGATGCTGTGTTGTGGGTGTTGTTTTGTTGATGCTGTGTTGTGGATGTCGTGCTGTGGATGCTGTGTTGTAGATGCTGTGTTGTGGATACTATGTTGTGGATGTTGTGTTGTGGATGTTGTGTTGTGGATGCTGTGTTGTAGATGTTGTGTTGTGGATGCTGTGTTGTGGATGTTGTGCTGTGGATGCTGTGTTGTAGATGCTGTGTTGTGGATACTGTGTTGTGGATGCTGAGTTGTGGATGCTGTGTTGTGGATGCTGTGTTGTGGATGTTGTGTTGTGGATGCTGTGTTGTGGATGCTGTGTTGTGGATGCTGTGTTGTGGATGTCGTGTTGTGGATGTCGTGTTGTGGATGCTGTATTGTGGATGCTGTGTTGTAGATGCTGTGTTGTGGATGCTGTGTTGTGGATGTTGTGTTGTGCATGCTGTGTTGTGGATGCTGTGTTGTGGATGTTGTGTTGTGGATGCTGTGTTGTGGATGTTGTGCTGTGGATGCTGTGTTGTGGATGTTGTGTTGTGGATGCTGTGTTGTGGATGTCGTTTTGTGGATGTCGTGTTGTGGATGCTGTATTATGGATGCTGTGTTGTAGATGCTGTGTTGTGGATGCTGTGTTGTGGATGTGTTGTGGATGCTGTGTTGTGGATGCTGTGTTGTGGATGTTGTGTTGTGGATGCTGTGTTGTGGATGTTGTGCTGTGGATGCTGTGTTGAGGATGTTGTGTTGTGGATGCTGTGTTGTAGATGCTGTGTTGTAGATGCTGTGTTGTGGATGTTGTGTTGTAGATGCTGTGTTGTGGATACTGTGTTGTGGATGTTGTGTTGTGGATGTTGTGTTGTGGATGCTGTGTTGTGGATGTTGTGTTGTGGATGTTGTGTTGTGAGTGCTGTGTTGTGGATGCAGTGTTGTAGATGCTGTATTGTGGATGCTGTGTTGTGGTTGCTGTGTTGTGGATGTCGTGTTGTGGATGTCGTGTTGTGGATGCTGTATTGTGGATGCTGTGTTGTAGATGCTGTGTTGTGGATGCTGTGTTGTGGATGTTGTGTTGTGCATGCTGTGTTGTGGATGCTGTGTTGTGGATGTTGTGTTGTGGATGCTGTGTTGTGGATGTTGTGCTGTGGATGCTGTGTTGTGGATGTTGTGTTGTGGATGCTGTGTTGTGGATGTCGTTTTGTGGATGTCGTGTTGTGGATGCTGTATTGTGGATGCTGTGTTGTAGATGCTGTGTTGTGGATGCTGTGTTGTGGATGTTGTGTTGTGGATGCTGTGTTGTGGATGCTGTGTTGTGGATGTTGTGTTGTGGATGCTGTGTTGTGGATGTTGTGCGGTGGATGCTGTCTTGAGGATGTTGTGTTGTGGATGCTGTGTTGTAGATGCTGTGTTGTAGATGCTGTGTTGTGGATGTTGTGTTGTAGATGCTGTGTTGTGGATACTGTGTTGTGGATGTTGTGTTGTGGATGTTGTGTTGTGGATGCTGTGTTGTGGATGTTGTGTTGTGGATGCTGTGTTGTGGATGTTGTGTTGTGGATGCTGTGTTGTGGATGTCGTGTTGTGGATGTCGTGTTGTGGATGCTGTATTGTGGATGCTGTGTTTTGGATGCTGTGTTGTGGATTTTGTGTTGTGGATGCTGTGTTGTGGATGCTGTGTTGTGGATGCTGTGTTGTAGATGCTGTATTGTGGATGCTGTGTTGTAGATGCTGTGTTGTGGATGCTGTGTTGTGGATGTTGTGTTGTGGATGCTGTGTTGTGGATGTTGTGTTGTGGATGCTGTGTTGTAGATGCTGTGTTGTGGATACTGTGTTGTGGATGCTGTGTTGTCGATGCTGTGTTGTCGATGCTGTGTTGTGGATGTTGTGTTGTGGATGCTGTGTTGTGGATGCTGTGTTGTGGATGCTGTGTTGTGGATGCTGTGTTTTGGATGCTGTGTTGTGGATGTTGTGTTGTGGATGCTGTGTTGTGGATGCTGTGTTGTGGATGCTGTGTTGTGGATTCTGAGTTGTGGATGTTGTGTTGTGGATGCTGTGTTGTGGATACTGTGTTGTGGATGTTGTGTTGTGGATGCTGTGTTGTAGATGCTATTTTGTAGATGCTCTGCTGTGGATGCTGTGTTGTAGATGCTGTGTTTTTGATGCTGTGTTGTGGATGCTGTGTTGTGGATGCTGTGTTGTGGATGCTGTGTTGTAGATGCTGTGTTGTAGATGCTGTATTGTGGATGCTGTGTTGTAGATGCTGTGTTTTGGATGCTGTGTTGTGGATGCTGTGTTGTGGATGCTGTGTAGTGGATGCTGTGTTGTGGACGTTGTGTTGTGGATGCTGTGTTGTAGATGATGTGTTGTGGATGCTGTGTTGTTGACGCTGTGTTGTAGATGCTGTGTTGTGGATGCTGTGTTGTGGATGCTGTGTTGTGGATGCTGTGTTGTGGATGCTGTGATGTGGATGCTGAGTTGTGGATGTTGTGTTGTGGATGCTGTGTTGTGTATACTGTGTTGTGGATGTTGTGTTGTGGATGCTGTGTTGTAGATGCTGTTTTGTAGATGCTCTGCTGTGGATGCTGTGTTGTAGATGCTGTGTTGTAGATGCTGTGTTGTTGATGCTGTGTTGTGGATGCTGTGTTGTGGATGCTGTGTTGTGGATGCTGTGTTGTAGATGCTGTGTTGTAGATGCTGTATTGTGGATGCTGTGTTGTAGATGCTGTGTTGTGGATGCTGTGTTGTGGATGCTGTGTTGTGGATGCTGTGTTGTGGATGCTGTGTTGTGGACGTTGTGTTGTGGATGCTGTGTTGTAGATGATGTGTTGTGGATGCTGTGTTGTTGACGCTGTGTTGTAGATGCTGTGTTGTGGATGCTGTGTTGTGGATGCTGTGTTGTGGATGCTGTGTAGTGGATGCTGTGTTGTAGATGCTGTGTTGTGGATGTTGTGTTGTGGATGCTGTGTTGTAGATGTTGCGGTGTTGATTTTGTGTTGTGGATGCTGTGTTGTTGATGCTATGTTGTGGATGCTGTGTTGTGGATGCTGTGTTGTGGATGTCGTGTTGTGGATGTCGTGTTGTGGATGCTGTGTTGTGGATGATGTATTGTGGATGCTGTGTTGTGGATTTTGTGCTGTGGATGCTGTGTTGTGGATGCTGTGTTGTGGATGCTGTATTGTGGATGTTGTGTTGTGGATGTGTTGTGAATGCTTTGTTGTGGATGCTGTGTTGTGGATGCTGTGTTGTGCATCTCATGTTGTGCATGCTGTGTTGTGGATGCTGTGTTGTGGATGCTGTATTGTGAATGCTGTGTTGTGCATGTGTTGTGGATGCCGTGTTGTGGATGCTGTGTTGTGGATGCTGTGTTGTGGATGCTGTGTTGCGGATGTTGTATTGTGGATGCTGTGTTGTAGATGCTGTGTTGTAGATGCTGTGTTGTGGATGCTGTGTTGTAGATGCTGTGTTGTGGATGCTGTGTTGTAGATGCTGTGTTGTAGATCCTATGTTGTGGATGCTGTGTTGTAGATGCTGTGTTGTGGATGCTGTCTTCTGGATGTTGTGTTGTGGATGGTGTGTTGTGGATGCTGTGTTGTGGATGCTGTGTTGTAGATGCTGTGTTGTGGATGCTGTGTTGTAGATGCTGTGTTGTGGATGCTGTGTTGTGGATGCTGTGTTGTAGATGCTATGTTGTGGATGCTGTGTTGTAGATGCTGTGTTGTAGATGCTGTGTTGTGGATGCTATGTTGTGGATGCTGTCTTGTAGATGCTGTGTTGTGGATGCTATGTTGTGGATGCTGTGTTGTAGATGCTGTGTTGTGGATGCTGTGTTCTGGATGTTGTGTTGTGGATGCTGTGTTGTGGATGCTCTGTTGTGGATGCTGTGTTGTAGATGCTGTGTTGTAGATGCTGTGTTGTGGATGCTGTGTTGTAGATGCTGTGTTGTGGATGCTGTGTTGTGGGTGCTGTGTTGTGGATGCTGTGTTGTGGATGCTGTGTTGTAGATGCTGTGTTGTAGATGCTATGTTGTGGATGCTGTGTTGTAGATGCTGTGTTGTGGATGCTGTGTTCTGGATGTTGTGATGTGGATGCTGTGTTGTGGATGCTCTGTTGTGGATGTTGTGTTGTGGATGTTGTGTTGTGGATGCTGTGTTGTGGATGCTGTGTTGTGGATGCTGTGTTGGAGATGCTGTGTTGTGGATGCTGTGTTGTAGATGCTGTGTTGTGGATGCTGTGTTGTGGATGCTGTGTTGTAGATGCTATGTTGTGGATGCTGTGTTGTAGATGCTGTGTTGTAGATGCTGTGTTGTGGATGCTATGTTGTGGATGCTGTGTTGTAGATGCTGTGTTGTAGATGCTATGTTGTGGATGCTGTGTTCTGGATGTTGTGTTGTGGATCCTGTGTTGTGGATGCTCTGTTGTGGATGCTGTGTTGTAGATGCTGTGTTGTAGATGCTGTGTTGTGGATGCTGTGTTGTAGATGCTGTGTTGTGGATGATGTGTTGTGGATGCTGTGTTGTGGATGCTGTGTTGTGGATGCTGTGTTGTAGATGCTGTGTTGTAGATGCTATGTTGTGGATGCTGTGTTGTAGATGCTGTGTTGTGGATGCTGTGTTCTGGATGTTGTGTTGTGGATGCTGTGTTGTGGATGCTCTGTTGTGGATGTTGTGTTGTGGATGTTGTGTTGTGGATGCTGTGTTGTAGATGCTGTGTTGTGGATGCTGTGTTGTAGATGCTCTGTTGTGGATGCTGTGTTGTGAATGCTGTGTTGTGTATGTTTTGTTGTGGATGCTGTGTTGTGGATGTTGTGTTGTGGATGCTGTGTTGTGGATGTTGAGCTCTGGATGCTGTGTTGTAGATGCTGTGTTGTGGATGCTGTGTTGTGGATACTGTGTTGTGGATGCTGTGTTGTGGATGCTGTGTTGTGGATGTTGTGTTGTGGATGCTGTGTTGTGGATGCTGTGTTGTGTATGCTCTGTTGTGAATGCTGTGTTGTGGATGTCGTGTTGTGGATGCCGTGTTGTGGATGCTGGGTTGTGGATGCTGTACTCACCTAGTTGTACTCACCTAGTTGAGGTTGCGGGGGTAGAGTCCGAGCTCCTGGCCCCGCCTCTTCACTGATCGCTACTAGGTCACTCTCCCTGAGCCGTTAGCTTTATCATACCTCTGCTTTACTATGTATGGA
>NC_091302.1:35437910-35507910 GCF_038502225.1 Cherax quadricarinatus | reverse complement strand
AACGACCTCCCCCAACCTGAACATAACGACACCATCATCACCCAATTTGCAGACGATGTTATCCACGTTGTCTCCTCTACCCCCACAGCTGGTGCAAATAAGCATAGGAGAGCAATAGAGAAAATGAATGAGGAACTAAATAGAACAGCCAGGTGGGAGAAGAAATGGAGAATCACAACCAACCCAGACAAAGTCCTCATCAGCACCATCGGGTGCTTGCCATCAACCATAGAAGACAAAGGGGGCATTTCCATCAGGGGCACCCGAATTGCTATCAGGAATCCAAACAAGATCCTAGGATATGAGATCGACAGATTACTCAACTCTACATCCCACATAACCAAAAAAGTAAACCTAGCTAAAGCCCACCTTGGCCAACTTAATCGATTCAAAGCCGCTCCTCCCTACATCAAACTACACCTGTACAAGATGATGATCAGACCTCTGCTGGAATACCCTTGTGCACCCATGTCGCTCACAACCAAAAACCAACATGCTAAAACTCCAAAGATCCAAAACAGAGCCCTCCGCTTCATCACTGGCACCAGACTCAGAGACAGAATCAGGACCGAGGACCTACACATACAACAGAGAATCACTGCAATCAATGTCCGGCTAGACAGACTAACGAAGTGACGACTATATTACATGCAGGAACTCTATGCGCCTGACAGAGAGAACCCCCCCCCCCCAACCAGTGAACACGACCGACTATATCATTAACACCCCTTTGATATACCTTTACCTTTGAAGAATTTCGAGAGTATATCTACTCTCTGAGTCCGGCCATGGGCCAGGCTCGTCTGGTGCTCTCCTGGTCAACCAGGCTGTTACTGCTGGAGGCCCGCTGCCCCACATATCCATCACAGCCTGGTTGATCTGGCACCTGGTCAAGATACTTGTCTAGTCTCCTCTTGAAGGCTTCAACACTTGTTCCAGCAGTGTTTCTGATATCTTCTGGTAAGATGTTGAAAAGTCTGGGACCCCGGATGTTGATACAGTGTTCTCTTATTGTCCCCACCGCACCTCTGCTCCTCACTGGGTTTATTTTACACTTCCTCCCATATCTCTCACTCCAGTATGTTGTTATGGCAGTGTGCAGATTTGGGACCAAGCCCTCGAGTACCTTCCAGGTATATATTATCATGTACCTCTCTCTCCTCCGCTCCAATGAGTACATGTTCAAGATTCGCGTTCCCAGAAGTTTAGGCGCTTTACTGGCTCAATGTGAGCCATAAACGATCTCTGTATTTGTTCCAGCTCCGATATTTCTCCTGCCCTGAACGGGGCCGTCAGCACTGAGCAATATTCTAAGTGAGGAAGCACTAGCGATTTGAAGAGTGTCACCATCGGCATTGTTTCCCTTGTTTTGAAAGTTCTCAATACCCACCCCGTCATCTTCCTGGCTGTCGTGATCTTTGTCTTGTTATGGTCTTTAAAAGAAAAGTCCGCTGACATAATTATTCCTAGGTCTTTTACGTGTTCCTTACGTTCTATTTGGTGACCCTCTTGAGTATTGTATATAGTGCTCCTTTTGAGTTCTTCATTCTTTCCATACCTAAGCAGTTGGAACTTATCACCATTTAACGTCATGTTGTTTTCCACTGCCCACTGAAAAACCCTGTTTATGCCTTCCTGTACTTTTTCAGTGTCCTCTATCGTACTGGCTTTCATGCTTATTTTAGTGTCATCTGCAAATGATGATACAAAAGTGTGCCGGGTGTTTTTGTCTGTCTGCTATGAGGATGAGGAACAGCAGAGGTGCCAGGACAGTGCCTTGGGGCGCTGAGCTTTTGACCTTGCTGATGCTGGATCTTGCCCTGTTCACTACTACTTTTTGTGTTCTGTGTGTTAGGAAACCGAAAATCCATCTGCCTACCTTCCCAGTAATGCCCATGGCCTTCATTTTGTGCGCTATCACTCCATGATCGCATTTGTCAAACGCCTTTGCAAAATCTGTGTAAATCACATCTTCGTTTTGGTCGTCTTCCAGTGCCTCTGTAATTCTGTCATAATGGTTCAGCAGCTGTGACAGACATGATCGTCTTGCTCTAAATCCATACTGGTTCGGGTTATGTTGGTTGTGCTGGTCCATGAAATTTGTAACCTGCCGTCTCATCACTCTTTCGAAGATTTTTATGATGTGAGAGGTTAGGGCTACTGGTCTGTAATTTTTAGCTAGTGCTCTACTACCTCCCTTGTGCAAAGGAGCTATGTCTGCACTCTTTAAGGCCTCCGGTATTTCACCTAGATCTAAGCTCTTTCTCCAAAGAATACTGAGGGCTCGTGCTAGTGGTACTTTGCACTTCTTTATAAATAGAGCATTCCATGAATCTGGTCCAGGTGCTGAGTGAGTGGGCATGTTTTCCATTTCTTTTTCGAAATCTATGGGATTTGTACTAATGTCAGTTAATTGGTCTGTGCGGCCTTCTGGAGTGAAAAATATTTCTGCATTTTCTACCTTACTGTCATTTAGTGGGTTGCTGAACACCGACTCATATTGTTCTTTTAGGATTTCACTCATTTCCTGTTTATCGTCAGTATATGAGTCTCCTCTCAGTAGTGGTCCAATTCTACAGATAGTTCTTAGCTTGGATTTTGCGTAGGAATAGAAATATTTTGGGTTTCTTGCAATATCCTGTATGGCCCTTTGTTCCCTTTGTACTTCTTCTGTGAGGTATGACATCCTAAGTTTTTGCTCTAATTCAGTGATCTCTCTGCTAAGTCTGTCTTTCCTCTGCTGTAGCATATTTGTGTTCAGTAACTCGTTTTCTTCTTCTGTACCATCTCCTACGCTCTCTCTCTATATCTGATCTTCCTCTGGGTTTCCTCAATGGTACATGTTTCATACATACTTTGTATGCTTCTGTATTCAGCTTCTCTAGGCACTGGTGGGGATTTAGGTCACTCATGTCTGATTTCCAGGGTATGTCTGATAGCTCTTGGTTTATTTTTTCCCAGTTAATTCTATGGTTGTTAAAATTAAACTTACTGAACATCCCGTCTCTAACTTTAGCGATGCAGTTTCCTACCCCTGAGTTAATACTAGTTTGAACCTCTATGATGTTATGATCAGAGTAAATAGTTTTGGAAACTGTTATGTCTCTGATCAGTTCCTCGTTGTTTGTGAATATCAAATCCAGAGTATTTTCATTTCTAGTGAGATCAATTACCTGTTGGTTTAAAGAGTACTTTTCGCAAAACCTCACAGATCCCAAAGAATGACCCTCCAGCAAAGAGTTCGGCGCTTCATCCACAAGGAGAACTTCCCTCGACCGAAAATCTTAAGCGACCTCCCCGCAGAAGAAGAATGGATACCACCGGAACCATTCTATGTCCAGTAACATGGACTAACGTTCCCCATTTCCGGGTGATCCACTTCTGTCAACCAACTCCTCACAACTAACCTTGTTACACCTACAACTATCCTCCAGCAGGACACCACCTCAGCCACTGCTTAGCCAGCCAACTCCAGGTGAGCTACCAACCTCCATCAAATGACCTGCAACTACCACCTGCAGCTGCGGCCTTCGGACCAACCTCTTGCGAAACAAAAAAAAAGCAATTGCAAGCAGTATGCATCCTTCCAATTCAATGACGCACTGGTATACAGACAATATAGCAGTGTGCAATTGATGGGCAGGAGATATACCTCTCCCATAAAACCAACCTCGTTATGAATTACTCAGTATACACACACGCATATTCAAATTACACCAAAGTAGATAGGCCACTAACCTTTTAAAACCCCACCTACCCCTCCACCCTCCCCAACCTTTTCTACATTCCATCCTTACCCATCCTTCTTCTTCCCCCCCATCTTACCCATCCTTCTTCCTCCCATCTTACCAAAGCTCTGGTCAGAACCTTGCCTCGCCTGCCGGGTGGAAACGTTGGGCATGTTTCCTTATACCTGCTGCCCCTGTTCACCTAGCACTTAGTAGGTACCTGGGTCTAAGCCGAATATCATGGGTGGCATCCTGGGCTTTGAAAAGAACTGAGGTAGGATAACAGCTTAACCTGGGAGTGAGAATACGCAAATAAACTGAAGCTGGGAGAGAGAAAAGCTGGTGACGACCCTTCGGTCCGACTTGGACCGAATGGCTCAAGTCGGACCGAAGCGTCGCCATAAAGTTCTCTCTCTCCTATGTTCGGTTTATTTGTGTATTGTTCCTGTTACGGTATTGTGCCTTTTTGTTCTCTCTGGGGGTGAGAAGTTCACCTGAACTAGAGGAACATCGAGATTTCCTTCAGTGTGACGGTAGTGAACATGTTGAACGCACTGGACCTAAAAAAATAATCGAAGTACAAGTGTGGGGGCCTCAGAGTCAGTGTGTTCAACCCCCGGGGATACAATTAGGCGAATACATGCATCTTCAGCACAATACCAATTCTTCGTATACCTCATCTACCAAGAATACACTTATACAGGTATACAATAATTATACATGGTGAAGCCAATCATATCGGCCATTCAGAGCAACAAACGATTCATAAATGCATGAATACGTCTTGAATCCTCTATAAAAAGGATTGAAACCCATTACTGCAGCAGCTACAAGGGGTTGGATCGCCAATAGACGTCTGGGAAGGGAGTTTAGTGCTAATTAATGGGTTTGGTAGGGAATAGGAGAATGGTGTGGTGGTGGTGGGTGATTGGGGCAGGGGATGGGAGGTAGGGGGTGGTGATGCGTGGATAAGGAGGCGGGTGGTTGGGGGAGGGGAGGGGTGTTGAGAACAGCTATTAACATGGGCAGCTAAGTTATGTCTTCCCTGGCTTGTTTTACCCCCCTGCCTCTTCCCTCTCCCTGCCCCCTCCCTTCCGTACCGCCTTCCCTCCCTACCACCATCCCTGTCGTACCCTCTCCCCTCTCTAGGCCCTCCCTTTTGTACCCCTTTCCTCCTGGTCCCCCTTTCCCCCTGGTCCCCCTCCCCTCCAGCCCCCTCCCTTCCGTTCCCCCTCTTTGTCCTCTCTCCCTCCTTCCAGCTTCCCCCCTCTCCTCCCTCTTCCCCCTCTCTGCCCCGCCTCCCCGTCCCCTCCCTCCCTGTCCCCTCCCTTCCCTTCCCCTCCCCACCACAGCTATTATCATTGTCTTTCAACTGATGAGTTTACGACACAGTTCATCACTGGGAAACTCATAAACCAGGATATGTATTGTACCCAGAATTTCCCACGTAATGAGTTGGCTCGCAAGAGCAAGCGCCCGGGTTCGATGCCCGGACTGGGTGAAACGCATAAGCAATAAATGGGTATCTACTGTGGGTGGCATCCTAGGATTAGGTAAAGCATATGTGGGCTTTAAACTGAGCTGAGAGAGAGAGATGTTGCCTATTCCGTACATGTCTATGATAAGAGAGTTTCTGGGGTGTTAGTGATGGTGGTGAAGAGTGTGTAGAGGCAGCCACGACTTCACTGATCATTCAGTACGACACTATCTACAGTCTTTGAGTTGTAGTGGACGGTGGATGTTGTGGTTGACAGCGGCTGTTGTGGTTAATAGTAGTTGTTGTGGTTGATGATAATTATTGTTTTTGACGGTAGTTGTTGAGGTTGATGGTGGTTCTTATGGTTGACGGTAGTTATAATTGGAGTAAGCTAAACCAATTAATAAAAGGACTGTAAAAAGGGTACTTAGCTTTGACAGCTCAACGTCTCCGCAGCAGCACCGGAGTCGTTGTCTTGAAGGAGCCGGAGCCGTCAATCTCCAATCCTTTGGGCTGTGGGAAACCAAGTAATCTTGAGTATATAATTGCCCTTGAGGAGCGTATATATTTCAGTATTTCACTTAGAAAATGCTGAATAGAAACTTACTTTTTTGGGCTCAATGGCCCGTGGATTACGGGACATATCGGTAAATCTAGACATCCTATGCCCTAGCTATCTGCTGCGCAACCTATCTAACTAGGTCCATAACTTACTAGACTTACCTGGGTAAATGTATGGGACCCGCAAGGTTTTCCCTGGCTTGTGGTAGGGAATGTTCCGCGATACCCGTTGTCTTGATTGAAGTAGCAGTGTCTCACGGTGCACTGTCTTTTTCTAAAGATTGTTCACAACACACACTGTTACACTACACCATTATCAAGATTTGCCCTCTCATAGGGATGTCACAGCAGGAAGATAAGTACGCTTCATTGCAATAGTTCTACTACTAATTGTTGAGATTGTCACTGAGAAACAAAATGCGTGGATCACTAGTGTTCTTTGTTTCCCAAGGTTAAGCATGTTTCCCCTCCCAGGTTTTAAAGCAATCTGACCCTTTGCGGCGAGCTTCGCCCTGGGCGCCCCTCCTTACAAAGGCTTTGTTGAATTCAGCGTTATTTCCCTTCTTGCTAAACATGCTCACAGTGTTTAATACAAGTAATAGATCTTCTTAATATTTATCGATCGACGAGAGTTCACTTATTGCCCTACATAGCAGTTGAAGTGATGCAAGATTTTCCTGTACCTTTCCTACTAAGGTAAAAAGAGTCGTTTATCTCATTTCATTATCACTTAATAGCAATGAACACTGTGGTGCACAAAGGAAGCTACGTGACTACGCTCTGGTACACGCTGCTACTGCATCTGCTTCCAGTTACTGTTGATCGGAAGCAAGAAGCCATTTGCCCTTTCTGAGAGGGTTGTCCCTCAGGGGGCTGAATGGGGCTGATATCCCCTCTTTCTGGAGAAATTTTCTCCACAGTAGTTATTGTGATTGATGGTGGTTGTTGTAGTTGGTGGTGGTTGTTGTGGTTGATGGCGGTTGTTGTGGATGGCGGTGGTTGTTGAGGTTGATAGTAGTTGTTGTGGTTGACGGTGGTTGTTGTGGTTGACGGTGGTTGTTGTAGTTGACGGTGGTTTTTGTGTCTCAATTTCTTACCTTCAGAGTCATCGAGTACAAAGGGTCATTAGCATCGTTAATTGGGTGATTTAGATGCAATTTGGCAGATATATATTAATTCCTTAAATGGAGACAAAGTTTCTCAGTGTAAATACACTGAGACATACACCTCACAGTATATATATGTACACAGAGAGACATACACCTCTCAGTGTATATACACAGAGACATACGCCTTTCAGTATATATACACTGAAATACACCTCTCAGAATATATACCACTGACATACACCTCTCAGAATATATACCACTGACATACACCTCTCAGAATATATACCACTGACATACACCTCTCAGAATATATACCACTGACATACACCTCTCAGAATATATACCACTGACATACACCTCTCAGAATATATACCACTGACATACACCTCTCAGAATATATACCACTGACATACACCTCTCAGTGTATATACACTGATGTATATACAATGAGAGTCATAAACATCAAAGTGTGTATATATACCAAAAGCTATAGACCTCTGGATATATATTCTCAATATGAATATAAAACATTACTGTCGTAAATAATAATATTTTCAAGTGGTATTTGATCCTTATTGACATTGTCCTGAAGATATTAATAAAGATTTTTTATTGGATTCACTATTTTTTTTCCTTTCTCGTATTCCTCTTTTTATCCTTCTAACATTATCCCCCTCCTCCCTCCCTCCCTGCCTCCCTCCCTGTCTCCCTCTCTGTCTCCCTCCCTGCCTGTCTCCCTCCCTGTCTCCCTCCCTGTCTCCCTCCCTGTCTCCCTCCCTGCCTGTCTCCCTCCCTGCCTGTCTCCCTCCCTGCCTGTCTCCCTCCCTGTCTCCCTCCCTGTCTCCCTCCCTGCCTGTCTCCCTCCCTGCCTGTCTCCCTCCCTGACTGTCTCCCTCCCTGCCTGTCTCCCTCCCTGCCTGTCTCCCTGCCTGTCTCCCTCCCTGCCTGTCTCCCTCCCTGCCTGTCTCCCTCCCTCCCTGTCTCCCTCCCTGCCTGTCTTCCTCCCTGCCTGTCTCCCTCCCTGCCTGTCTCCCTCCCTGCCTGTCTCCCTCCCTGCCTGTCTCCCTCCCTGCCTGTCTCCCTCCCTGCCTGTCTCCCTCCCTGCCTGTCTCCCTCCCTGCCTGTCTCCCTCCCTGCCTGTCTCCCTCCCTGCCTGTCTCCCTCCCTGCCTGTCTCCCTCCCTGCCTGTCTCCCTCCCTGCCTGTCTCCCTCCCTGCCTGTCTCCCTCCCTGCCTGTCTCCCTCCCTGCCTGTCTCCCTCCCTGCTTGTCTCCCTCCCTGCCTGTCTCCCTCCCTGCCTCCCTCCCTGCCTGTCTCCCTCCCTGCCTGTCTCCCTCCCTGTCTCCCTCCCTGCCTGTCTCCCTCCCTGCCTCCCTCCCTGCCTGTCTCCCTCCCTGCCTGTCTCCCTCCCTGTCTTCCTCCCTGCCTGTCTCCCTCCCTGTCTCCCTCCCTGCCTGTCTCCCTCCCTGTCTCCCTCCCTGCCTGTCTCCCTCCCTGCCTCCCTCCCTGCCTGTCTCCCTCCCTGGCTCCCTCCCTGCCTGTCTCCCTCCCTGTCTCCCTCCCTGTCTCCCTCCCTGTCTCCCTGTCTCCCTCCCTGCCTGTCTCCCTCCCTGCCTGTCTCCCTCCCTGCCTGTCTCCCTCCCTGCCTGTCTCCCTCCCTGCCTGTCTCCCTCCCTGCCTGTCTCCCTCCCTGCCTCCCTCCCTGCCTGTCTCCCTCCCTGACTCTCTCCCTGCCTCCCTCCCTGTCTTCCTCCCTGCATGTCTCCCTCCCTGCCTGTCTCCCTCCCTGTCTCCCTCCCTGTCTCCCTCCCTGTCTCCCTCCCTGCCTGTCTCCCTCCCTGTCTTCCTCCCTCCCTGCCTCCCTCCCTGCCTGTCTCCCTCCCTGTCTCCCTCCCTGCCTGTCTCCCTCCCTGCCTGTCTCCCTCCCTGTCTCCCTCAATGTCTCCCTCCCTGCCTGTCTCCCTCCCTGTCTTCCTCCCTACATGTCTCCCTCCCTGCCTGTCTCCCTCCCTGTCTCCCTCCCTGCCTGTCTCCCTCCCTGCCTCCCTCCCTGCCTGTCTCCCTCCCTGCCTCCCTCCCTGCCTGTCTCCCTCCCTGTCTTCCTCCCTGCATGTCTCCCTCCCTGCCTGTCTCCCTCCCTGCCTCCCTCCCTGCCTGTCTCCCTCCCTGTCTTCCTCCCTGCATGTCTCTCTCCCTGCGTGTCTCCCTCCCTGTCTCCCTCCCTGCCTGTCTCCCTGCCTGTCTCCCTCAATGCCTCCCTCCCTGCCTGTCTCCCTCCCTGTCTTCCTCCCCGCATGTCTCCCTCCCTGCTTGTCTCCCTCCCTGTCTCCCTCCCTGCCTCTCTCCCTCCCTGTCTTCCTCCCTGCATGTCTCCCTCCCTGCATGTCTCCCTCCCTGTCTTCCTCCCTGCATGTCTCCCTCCCTGCATGTCTCCATCCCTGTCTCCCTCCCTGTCTCCCTCCCTGCCTGTCTCCCTGCCTGTCTCCCTCACTGCCTCCCCCGTGCCTGTCTCCCTCCCTGTCTTCCTCCTTGCATGTCTCCCTCCCTGCATGTCTCCATCCCTGTCTCCCTCCCTGCCTGTCTCCCTCCCTGTCTTCCTCCCTGCATGTCTCCCTCCCTGCATGTCTCCATCCCTGTCTCCCTCCCTGTCTCCCTCCCTGCCTGTCTCCCTGCCTGTCTCCCTCCCTGCCTGTCTCCCTGCCTGTCTCCCTCCCTGTCTTCCTCCCTGCATGTCTCCCTCCCTGCATGTCTCCATCCCTGTCTCCCTCCCTGTCTCCCTCCCTGCCTGTCTCCCTCCCTGCCTCTCTCCCTGCCTCCCTCCCTGCCTCCCTCCCTGCCTGTCTGTCTCCCTCCTCCCTCCCTGCCTACCTGCCTTCCTGTCTCCTTCCCTGCCTGCCTCCCTGCCTGCCTGATTGCCTGCCTGCCTGCCTGCCTGCCTGCCTGCCTGCCTGCCTGCCTGCCGTCTCCCTTCCTGCCTCCCTCCCTGCCTGCCTGTCACCCTCCCTGCTTGCCTGTCTCCCTCCATGCCTCCCTCCCTGTCTGCTTACCTACCTACCTTTCTCCCTCCCCCCTCCCTGCCTGCCTGCCTCTCGCCCTCTCTCTCTCTCTGCCTGCCTGCCTGCCTGACTGCCTGCCTGCCTGCCTGCCTGCCTGCCTGCCTGCATGCCTGCCTGCCTGCTTGGTTTCCTGTCTCCCTCCCTGCCTGCCTGCCTGCTTGCATGCCTGCATGCCTGCCTGCCTGCCTGCCTGCCTGCCTGCCTACCTGCCTGCCTGCCTGCCTGCCAGCCTGCCTGCCTGCCTGCCTGCCTGCCTGCCTGCCTGCCTGCCTGCCTGCCTGCCTGCCTGCCTGCCTCACTCCCTGCCTCCCTCCCTCTATCCCTGCCTGCCTGCCTGCCTCACTCCCTGCCTCCCTCCCTCCATCCCTGCCTGCCTGCTTGCTTCCCTCCCTGCCTGCCACCCACCTTCTCTCCCTCCCTGCCTGCCTGCTTGTCTCCCTGCCTGCCTGCCTGCCTGCCTGCCTGCCTGCCTGCCTGCCTGCCTGCCTGCCTGCTTGCCTGCCTGCCTCACTCCCTGCCTCCCTCCCTCCCTCCCTGCCTGCCTGCCTGCCTCACTCCCTGCCTCCCTCCCTCCATCCCTGCCTTCCTGCTTGCTTCCCTCCCTGCCTGCCACCCACCTTCTCTCCCTCCCTGCCTGCCTGCTTGTCTCCTTCCCTGCCTGCCTGCCTGCCTGCCTGCCTGCCTGCCTGCCTGCCTGCCTCACTCCCTGCCTCCCTCCCTCCATCCCTGCCTTCCTGCTTGCTTCCCTCCCTGCCTCCCTCCCTCCATCCCTGCCTTCCTGCTTGCTTCCCTCCCTGCCTGCCACCCACCTTCTCTCCCTCCCTGCCTGCCTGCTTGTCTCCTTCCCTGCCTGCCTGCCTGCCTGCCTGCCTGCCTGCCTGCCTGCCTGCCTGCCTGCCTGCCTGTTTGCCTGCCTGCCTGCCTGCCTGCCTGCCTGCCTGCCTGCCTGCCTGCCTGCCTGCCTGCCTGCCTGCCTGTCTGCTTGCCTCCCTCCCTGCTTGCCTGCCTGCCTCGCTCCCTGCCTTCCTCCCTCCCTGCCTCCCTCTATTCCTTCCTCCCTACCTGCCTCACTCCATCTCTGCTTGCCTGCTTGCCTCCCTCCCTGCCTCCCTGCCTGCCTGCCTGCCTCCCTCCCTCCCTGCCTCGCTCCCTTACTCCCTCTCTCCCTGCCTCCCTCTCTTCCTTCCTCCCTGCCTGCCTGCCTCACTCCATCTCTGCCTGCCTGCTTGCCTCTCCCCCTGCCTGCCTGTCTCCCTCCCTGCCTCCCTCCCTTCCTGCCTCCTTGCCTTTCTCCCTCTCTGCCTGCCATCCTGCCTCCCAGCCACCCTGTCTCCCTGCTACCCTGCCCCCTACCACCCTTCTTCCTTGCCTCCCTGCTTTCCTGCTTCCTTGCCACCATTCATCTCTGCCTCTCTGCCACCCTGCCTCCCTGCCTCCTTACTACCCTGTCTCCCTGCCACCTTTTCTCCCTGCCGTTCTGCCTCCCCAACACCCTACCTTCATACCATCCTGTCTCCCTGCCTCCCTGCCACCATTCCTCCCTGCCTCCCTGCCACCCTGCCACCCTCCCACCCTGCCTACCTTACCACTGCATCAAAGGAGAGTGACACAGCGCAAATGAGGTTAATTCAGCCACTGCGTTGAATTGGCCATTAAGATCCTTGTTAATTACTGCCCGCTTGTACTAGCCTCAATTAAGTCCCATGACTCTTTGCTATTTATTCCCCATTCCTGTTCCCCCTCATTCCTGACCCCCCCCCCATTCCTGTGTCCTCTTCCCCAGTCCTCTGGTATTGCAGTTTCTTCCTTGTTCCCATTCCCACTCTTGCTATTCCTCAGGTCCCACTCCATTCCCATTCCAAGTCCCACTTCTCCCATTCATGGTCCGGCTCCCACTTTGCTATAACTCCTGGCCTATTGTCATCCCCGTTTCTCTTCCATCATCATCACCGTCATCACCACCACCATCACTACCACCATCACCACCATCATCACCACCATCACCACCATCATCATCACCACCACCACCATCACCACCATTATCACCACCATCGTCAACCACCACCATCACCACCATCATCACCACCACCATCACCAATATCACCATCAATATCACCACCACCATCACCACCACCAACATCACTACCACCATCATTACCATCACCACCACCACCACCACCATCACCACCACCACCACCACCACCACCACCACCACCACCACCACCACCAAAGCAGAAGGCTCCCTCCCCACCCTCCACTCCCTCCGTCCACTGCCGGTATGAGAAACATGGAAGGACGGGGAGAGGGAAGGGGAAATAGGGAATGTACCATGCCCTAATGGAAAGAAATGACAATGGAATTGACAGGAGAGATGGAAGTATATGGTACTGGTTCATTACTGGTTCTACCTTGAACTGACTGTGTTGTACCACAGTCAATCACAGTACCAGTGGTTCTAGGCAGAAGCACATAACGCACTCACCTGTAGAGTTGGAGACTGTGTTGAGGACGTGTTGACGCACTGTTGATGCAGTGTTGACGCAGTGTTGACGCACTGTTGATGCAGTGTTGTGGCAGTGTTGACACAGTGTTGACACAGTGTTGACGCAGTGTAGACGCTGTATGGACACTGTTAACAAAGTGCTGAGAGTGGTGGTGGAAGTAGTAATAGTAATGGTGGTAGTAGTAGTTGTAGTAGTAGTAGTAGTAGTAGTAGTAGTAGTAGTAGTATTGGTGGTGGTATTATTATTATTATTATTAGTAGTAGTAGTAGTGGCGGTAGTAGTAATAGTAGTAGTGGAGAAGTAGTAGTAGTAGTAGCAGTAGTGGTAGTAGTAATAGTAGTAGTATTGGTAGTAGCAGTAGTAGTAGTAATAGTAGTAGTAGTAGTAGTAGTAGAAGTAGTAGTAGTAGTAGTAGTAGAAGTAGTAGTAGTAGTAGTGGTGGTGGTGGTGGTGTAGCAGTAGTAGTAGTGTGTAGTAGGTAGTGTGTAGTAGTAGTAGTGAGGTGGTGGTAGTGGTAGTAGGTAGTAGTGGTGGTGGTGGAGTAGTAGTAGTAGTAGGTAGTAGTAGTAGTAGTAGTAGTAGTAGTAGTAGTAGTGGTAGTAGTAGTAGTAATAGCAGTAGTAGTAATAGTAGTAGTAGTAGTAGATAACAGTACTGTTATCTAGTTGACAGTACTGTGATCTAGATAACAGTACTGTTATCTAGATGACAGTACTGTGATCTAGATGACAGTACTGTGATCTAGACGACAGTACTGTGATCTAGATGACAGTACTGTGATCTAGACGACAGTACTGTGATCTAGACGACAGTACTGTGATCTAGATGACAGTACTGTTATCTAGATGACAGTACTGTGATCTAGATGACAGTACTGTGATCTAGATGACAGTACTGTGATCTAGACGACAGTACTGTGATCTAGACGACAGTACTGTGATCTAGTTGACAGTACTGTGATCTAGACGACAGTACTGTGATCTAGATGACAGTACTGTGAGCTAGATGACAGTACTGTGATCTAGATGACAGTACTGTGATCTAGACGACAGTACTGTGATCTAGACGACAGTACTGTGATCTAGACGACAGTACTGTGATCTAGACGACAGTACTGTGATCTAGACGACAGCACTGTGATCTAGATGACAGTACTGTGATCTAGATGACAGTACTGTGATCTAGATGATAGTACTGTGATCTAGATAACAGTACTGTTATCTAGATGACAGTACTGTGATCTAGATGACAGTACTGTGAGCTAGATGACAGTACTGTGATCTAGATGACAGTACTGTGATCAAGACGACAGTACTGTGATCTAGACGACAGTACTGTGATCTAGACGACAGCACTGTGATCTAGTTGACAGTACTGTGATCTAGACGACAGTACTGTGATCTAGATGACAGTACTGTGAGCTAGATGACAGTACTGTGATCTAGATGACAGTACTGTGATCTAGACGACAGTACTGTGATCTAGACGACAGTACTGTGATCTAGACGACAGTACTGTGATCTAGACGACAGCACTGTGATCTAGATGACAGTACTGTGATCTAGATGACAGTACTGTGATCTAGATGATAGTACTGTGATCTAGATAACAGTACTGTTATCTAGATGACAGTACTGTGATCTAGATGACAGTACTGTGATCTAGATGACAGTACTGTTATCTAGATGACAGTACTGTGATCTAGATGACAGTACTGTGATCTAGACGACAGTACTGTTATCTAGACGACAGTACTGTGATCTAGATGACAGTACTGTGATCTAGATGATAGTACTGTGATCTAGATAACAGTACTGTGATCTAGATGACAGTACTGTGATCTAGATGACAGTACTGTGATCTAGATGACAGTACTGTGATCTAGACGACAGTACTGTGATCTAGACGACAGTACTGTGATCTAGATGACAGTACTGTTATCTAGATGACAGTACTATCATTTAGAGAGCAAAGAAGGAAGTGAGCCCCTATCTGTCTGTCTGCCTCTCTCTCTCTCTCTCTCTCTCTCTCTCTCTCTCTATCACTGTTAAAAGCACTTACACCTGTTGAGCCTAAGGAGAGAGTGACATAGTGAAGAGTGTGTATGAAGAGGGGGGGGGGGCCAGAGAGCCGGGGGGAAGGTGGTAGGGGGGGGGAAGGGATTGAGGGCGGGAGGGAAGGCAGGAGGTAGGGAGGGCAAGAAGGAGGAAATATGAGTGGACGATGCCAAGAGGTAAATGGAAGGGAGAGATGAAAACAGATAAATAGGAAGCTAGACAGGAAGGGAAGTCATAAAATATGAGAAAAAGGGAGGCATTGAAGAGGTAACTGAGAGAAGCGATAAAAAAGGAGAGGGAAAGGGAGAAAGTAAGGGATGAAGAGGATCAAGGAAGGGAGGAGATGAAAGTGAAGGAAGGAAGTTAAAGAGAAACAAGGAAGGAAGTGGTAGTAATAATGGAAAGACTAAACGATAACAATACCAACAACAACAACTACGACGTCTCCAATAATAAAAATAATAATAATAATAACGACAATAGTAATAACAATACTACTACTAAAAATAATAATACTAACAATGAAAATAATAATAATAATAATAATAATAATAATAATAATAATAATAATAATAATAATAATAATAATAATAATAATAATAATAATGATAATAATAATAATAATAATAATAATAATAATAATAATAATAATAATAATAATAATAATAATAATAATAATAATAATAATAATAATAATAATAATATATAGCAAAAAGGCACAATACCGTGATTGGAACGGGATACAAATAACCAGCACATAGGAGAGGGGAGCTTACGACGACGTTTCGGTCCGACTTGAACCATTTACTAAGTCACACTAAGAGAAAGAAGAGAAGGAGGGAGTATATATAGGCCAGCAGACAGGGACGGGACTACTACTTATCCCTCTCTACTTCCTCTCCTTTTGCCTCTCTTGTCCCGTCCCTGTCTGCTGACCTATATATACTCCCTCCTTCTCTTCTTTCTGTTAGTGGCACTTGTATATAGTTCAAGTCGAACCGAAACGTCGTCGTAAGCTCCCCTCTCCTATGTGCTGGTTATTTGTGTAATAATAATAATAATAATAATAATAATAATAATAATAATAATAATAATAATAATAATAATAATAATAATAATAATAATAATAATAACAACAAGAATAATAATAATAATAATCGTAATAATAATGAGTGCAGCATGAAGCAGTGCTCAGCTTGTGTGGTGGTGTCTGTTGACGGCATAAACATGTTGCAGACGTGTTTGTCCATGAATAAACATGTTCCAGGAGTGTTTACCCATGATATAAACATGATGAGAACGTGTTTGGCCCTGATAAACCTTTTGCAGACTTCTTTGTTGATGCCAAACATGTTGTAGACGTGTTTGTTCACGACATAAACATGTTGCAAACGTGTTTGTTCACGACATAAACTCCCGGTGGTTTAATCTAGTTTAATGTAACTTTTGCAAACAAAAAGATAAACGACAAAAATAAATAGCACTTTACATTCTTAATACCCCCAACTCTCCTCCCCCTCACCCCTCTCCCCTCCCCATTTTCTTTCCCCTCCCCATCTTCTTTCCCCCTTCCTTCCCTTATACCCTACTACTTTTTTTCCTCCCCCCCTCCTTGTCTTTTGCTCGCTCTTGTCCCTTCTTTCCCCTTGTAGCATGTTTTCCCTTGCTTTCTGTTTCCCCTTACCGTCTCCTTCCCCTTCCCCTTCCCCTTCCCCTTACCCCTGCATACCCTTCCCTAAGCCTTCCTTCAGGCACGAGCTACAAAGGCGTATATAACAAAGAACTATAAGAATCAAGATGCCTGAGAAAATGCTAGTATTTCCAACCTTATTTGTAAGGTGTTTTATTGTTAATATATGAAAGCCAAAATGCCATCAAATATCATAGCATTTTAGGTCTTATTGACATGATATCTTAGCATACTATTGACCCTTATAAGAGCAGAAATATATCATAAAGATAATAAGATCAAATTACTGTTCTTCGGCAGTAAGATGATCGACCTTATTTACTTCGAGGCTTAGCACTATGTTAGGTAGGAAAAAGGGCCTTACGAGTCATAAAGGCCACATTGCCTTAACAAATTGGGGATTTTCGACCAAATTTACAAGGAGTTTGGGGGAGGGGGAGATCAGCCTCATTTTAACTCTCAAAAACAAGAGACAAATGTTAAAGTCAACAAGGGTGAAAGTAACGTTCTAAACAATGGGATTTCCGGATATATGTAACCTGGATGTGGCTTAGCACTGAGTGCAAGGTTGTGGAGAGTGCCATATTGATCTGGCACTTGCCCTTTTGGCACTGTGCAAGAGCTGAGTGCAAGAGCTGGAGTGCGAGAGCTGGAGTGCAAGAGTTGGAGTGCGAGAGCTGGAGTGCAAGACCTGGAGTGCGAGAGCTGGAGTGCAAGAACTGGAGTGCGAGAGCTGGAGTGCAAGAACTGGAGTGCGAGAGCTGGAGTGCAAGACCTGGAGTGCGAGAGCTGGAGTGCAAGAACTGGAGTGCGAGAGCTGGAGTGCAACAGCTGGAGTGCGAGAGTTGGAGTGCAAGAGCTGAAGTGCAAGAGCTGGAGTGCGAGAGCTGGAGTGCGAGAGCTGGAGTGCAAGAGCTGGAGTGCGAGAGCTGGAGTGCAAGAGCTGGAGTGCGAGAGCTGGAGTGCAAGAGCTGGAGTGCGAGAGCTGAAGTGCAAGAGCTGGAGTGCGAGAGCTGGAGTGCAAGAGTTGGAGTGCGAGAGCTGGAGTGCAAGAGCTGGAGTGCGAGAGCTGGATTGCAAGAACTGGAGTGCGAGAGCTGGAGTGCAAGAGCTGGAGTGCGAGAGCTGGAGTGCGAGAGCTGGAGTGCAAGAGCTGGAGTGCGAGAGCTGGAGTGCAAGAGCTGGAGTGCGAGAGCTGGAGTGCAAGAGCTGGAGTGCGAGAGCTGAAGTGCAAGAGCTGGAGTGCGAGAGTTGGAGTGCAAGAGCTGGAGTGCAAGAGCTGGAGTGCGAGAGCTGGAGTGCGAGAGCTGGAGTGCAAGAGCTGGAGTGCGAGAGCTGGAGTGCGAGAGTTGGAGTGCGAGAGCTGGAGTGCAAGAGCTGGAGTGCAAGAGCTGGAGTGCGAGAGCTGGAGTGCAAGAGCTGGAGTGCAAGAGCTGGAGTGCGAGAGTTGAAGTGCAAGAGCTGGAGTGCAAGAGCTGGAGTGCGGGAGCTGGAGTGCAAGAGCTGGAGTGCAAGAGCTGGAGTGCAAGAGCTGGAGTGCAAGAGCTGGAGTGCAAGAGCTGGAGTGCAAGAGCTGGAGTGCGAGAGCTGGAGTGCAAGAGTTGGAGTGCGAGAGCTGGAGTGCAAGACCTGGAGTGCGAGAGCTGGAGTGCAAGAACTGGAGTGCGAGAGCTGGAGTGCAACAGCTGGAGTGCGAGAGTTGGAGTGCAAGAGCTGAAGTGCAAGAGCTGGAGTGCGAGAGCTGGAGTGCGAGAGCTGGAGTGCAAGAGCTGGAGTGCGAGAGCTGGAGTGCAAGAGCTGGAGTGCGAGAGCTGGAGTGCAAGAGCTGGAGTGCGAGAGCTGAAGTGCAAGAGCTGGAGTGCGAGAGTTGGAGTGCAAGAGCTGGAGTGCAAGAGCTGGAGTGCGAGAGCTGGAGTGCGAGAGCTGGAGTGCAAGAGCTGGAGTGCGAGAGCTGGAGTGCGAGAGTTGGAGTGCGAGAGCTGGAGTGCAAGAGCTGGAGTGCAAGAGCTGGAGTGCGAGAGCTGGAGTGCAAGAGCTGGAGTGCAAGAGCTGGAGTGCGAGAGTTGAAGTGCAAGAGCTGGAGTGCAAGAGCTGGAGTGCGGGAGCTGGAGTGCAAGAGCTGGAGTGCAAGAGCTGGAGTGCAAGAGCTGGAGTGCAAGAGCTGGAGTGCAAGAGCTGGAGTGCAAGAGCTGGAGTGCGAGAGCTGGAGTGCAAGAGCTGGAGTGCAAGAGCTGGAGTGCAAGACCTGTAGTGCAAGAGCTGGAGTGCAAGAGCTGGAGTGCAAGAGCTGGAGTGCAAGAGCTGGAGTGCAAGAGCTGGAGTGCGAGAGCTGGAGTCTGAGAGCTGGAGTGCAAGAGCTGGAGTGCAAGAGCTGGAGTGCAAGAGCTGGAGTGCAAGAGCTGGAGAGCGAGAGCTGGAGTGCAAGAGCTGGAGTGCAAGAGCTGGAGTGCGAGAGCTGGAGTGCAAGAGCTGGACTGCAAGAGCTGGAGTGCAAGAGCTGGAGTGCGAGAGCTGGAGTGCAAGAGCTGGAGTGCGAGAGCTGGAGTGCAAGAGCTGGAGTGCAAGAGCTGGAGTGCAAGAGATGATGTGCAAAAGCTGGAGTGCGAGAGCTGGAGTGCAAGAGCTGGAGTGCAAGAGCTGGAGTGCAAGAGCTGGAGTGCAAGAGCTGGAGTGCAAGAGCTGGAGTGCGAGAGCTGGAGTGCAAGAGCTGGAGTGCAAGAGCTGGAGTGCAAGAGCTGGAGTGCGAGAGCTGGAGTGCAAGAGTTGGAGTGCAAGAGCTGGAGTGCGAGAGCTGGAGTGCAAGAGCTGGAGTGCAAGAGATGGTGTGCAAGAACTGTAGTGCAAGAGCTGGAGTGCGAGAGCTGGAGTGCAAGAGCTGGAGTGCAAGAGCTGGAGTGCAAGAGCTGGAGTGCGAGAGCTGGAGTGCGAGAGCTGGAGTGCAAGAGCTGGAGTGCAAGAGCTGGAGTGCAAGACCTGGAAGAGCTGGAGTGCAAGAGCTGGAGTGCAAGAGCTGGAGTGCCAGAGCTGGAGTGCAAGAGCTGGAGTGCAAGAGCTGGAGTGCAAGAGCTGGAGTGCGAGAGCTGGAGTGCAAGAGCTGGAGTGCGAGAGCTGGAGTGCAAGAGCTGGAGTGCAAGAGCTGGAGTGCAAGAGCTGGAGTGCAAGAGCTGGAGTGCGAGAGCTGGAGTGCAAGAGCTGGAGTGCAAGACCTGGAAGAGCTGGAGTGCAAGAGCTGGAGTGCAAGAGCTGGAGTGCAAGAGCTTGAGTGCGAGAGTTGGAGTGCAAAAGCTGGAGTGCAAGAGCTGGAGTGCGAGAGTTGAAGTGCAAGAGCTGGAGTGCGAGAGTTGAAGTGCAAGAGCTGGAGTGCAAGAGCTGGAGTGCAAGAGCTGGAGTGCAAGAGCTGGAGTGCAAGTGCTGGAGTGCAAGAGCTGGAGTGCGAGAGTTGAAGTGCAAGAGCTGGAGTGCAAGAGCTGGAGTGCAAGAGCTGGAGTGCGAGAGCTGGAGTGCGACAACTGGAGTGCAAGAGCTGAAGTGCAAGAACTGGAGTGCAAGATTTATTTCTTGAATATTCTAAATGAATATACAAGAACATATATTCAAAAAGGACATACAAGGAAGATATGATGTATTCTTCGTGTGTTGTGATTCCACTTTATGTTGACTTCTACAACCTTTGTTTGTTTTCAAGGTTTCTGTCTTATTTATTCCGTTTTGTTCACTTCAACGGAACAAACTGCAGCTACTGCAACATCAACGGAGATAACGGAACATACAGCAGGTGCCTTCCAATATCAACGGATCCAACCAAACAAACATCAGGTGAACAGCGATATCAACAGACAACAGCTGCCTCGCAACAACAGTGCCAACAGAGCAAACAGCTTCATCGACACAACGATACTAACAGAATAAGAAACATATGAGTACCAATAACAACAGAGAAAGAAACAGAGACAGAGGGAGAGAAAGAGATAAAGCGAGACAGAGAGAGAGAGAGAGAGAGAGAGAGAGAGAGAGAGAGAGAGAGAGAGAGAGAGAGACCTCTCTCACCCCTCCTCGTAGCGGAAACTGCTAATAAGAAGCGCTCAGCTGTAGCGGTGATGGTTAATATTAGCGACAACGACAAGGTATGTAGGGAGGGGTGGTCACTAGACCGCAAAAATGTATTGCTGGTGCTGGTGGTAGTCGTGTTTGTTGTAGTGATGGTGATGGTTGTTGTAGTGGTGGTGGTGGTGATGGTTGTTGTAGTGGTGGTGGTGGTGATGGTTGTTGTAGTGGCGGTGGTGGTGATGGTTGTTGTAGTGGCGGTGGTGGTGATGGTTGTTGTAGTGGCGGTGGTGGTGATGGTGATGGTTGTTGTAGTGGCGGTGGTGGTGATGGTGATGGTTGTTGTAGTGGTGGTGGTGGTGATGGTTGTTGTAGTGGCGGTGGTGGTGATGGTGATGGTTGTTGTAGTGGCGGTGGTGGTGATGGTGATGGTTGTTGTAGTGGCGGTGGTGGTGATGGTTGTTGTAGTGGCGGTGGTGGTGATGGTTGTTGTAGTGGCGGTGGTGGTGATGGTGATGGTTGTTGTAGTGGCGGTGGTGGTGATGGTGATGGTTGTTGTAGTGGCGGTGGTGGTGATGGTGATGGTTGTTGTAGTGGCGGTGGTGGTGATAGTTGTTGTAGTGGCGGTGGTGGTGATGGTTGTTGTAGTGGCGGTGGTGGTGATGGTGATGGTTGTTGTAGTGGTGGTGGTGGTGATGGTTGTTGTAGTGGCGGTGGTGGTGATGGTGATGGTTGTTGTAGTGGCGGTGGTGGTGATGGTGATGGTTGTTGTAGTGGCGGTGGTGGTGATGGTTGCTGTAGTGGCGGTGGTGGTGATGGTTGTTGTAGTGGCGGTGGTGGTGATGGTTGTTGTAGTGGCGGTGGTGGTGATGGTTGTTGTAGTGGCGGTGGTGGTGATGGTGATGGTTGTTGTAATGGCGGTGGTGGTGATGGTGATGGTTGTTGTAGTGGCGGTGGTGGTGATGGTTGTTGTAGTGGCGGTGGTGGTGATGGTTGTTGTAGTGGCGGTGGTGGTGATGATGATGATGGTTGTTGTAGTGGTGGTGGTGGGGATGGTTGTTGTAGTGGCGGTGGTGGTGATGGTTGTTGTAGTGGCGGTGGTGGTGATGGTGATGGTTGTTGTAGTGGCGGTGGTGGTGATGGTTGTTGTAGTGGCGGTGGTGGTGATGGTTGTTGTAGTGGCGGTGGTGGTGATGGTGATGGTTGTTGTAGTGGCGGTGGTGGTGATGGTGATGGTTGTTGTAGTGGCGGTGGTGGTGATGGTTGTTGTAGTGGCGGTGGTGGTGATGGTGATGGTTGTTGTAGTGGCGGTGGTGGTGATGGTTGTTGTAGTGGCGGTGGTGGTGATGGTGATGGTTGTTGTAGTGGCGGTGGTGGTGATGGTTGTTGTAGTGGCGGTGGTGGTGATGGTGATGGTTGTTGTAGTGGCGGTGGTGGTGATGGTTGTTGTAGTGGCGGTGGTGGTGATGGTGATGGTTGTTGTAGTGGCGGTGGTGGTGATGGTGATGGTTGTTGTAGTGGCGGTGGTGGTGATGGTTGTTGTAGTGGCGGTGGTGGTGATGGTTGTTGTAGTGGCGGTGGTGGTGATGGTGATGGTTGTTGTAGTGGTGGTGGTGGTGATGGTTGTTGTAGTGGCGGTGGTGGTGATGGTTGTTGTAGTGGCGGTGGTGGTGATGGTGATGGTTGTTGTAGTGGCGGTGGTGGTGATGGTTGTTGTAGTGGCGGTGGTGGTGATGGTTGTTGTAGTGGCGGTGGTGGTGATGGTGATGGTTGTTGTAGTGGCGGTGGTGGTGATGGTGATGGTTGTTGTAGTGGCGGTGGTGGTGATGGTTGTTGTAGTGGCGGTGGTGGTGATGGTTGTTGTAGTGGCGGTGGTGGTGATGGTGATGGTTGTTGTAGTGGTGGTGGTGGTGATGGTTGTTGTAGTGGCGGTGGTGGTGATGGTGATGGTTGTTGTAGTGGCGGTGGTGGTGATGGTTGTTGTAGTGGCGGTGGTGGTGATGGTTGTTGTAGTAGCGGTGGTGGTGATGGTGATGGTTGTTGTAGTGGCGGTGGTGGTGATGGTGATGGTTGTTGTAGTGGCGGTGGTGGTGATGGTTGTTGTAGTGGCGGTGGTGGTGATGGTTGTTGTAGTGGCGGTGGTGGTGATGGTGATGGTTGTTGTAGTGGTGGTGGTGGTGATGGTTGTTGTAGTGGCGGTGGTGGTGATGGTGATGGTTGTTGTAGTGGCGGTGGTGGTGATGGTTGTTGTAGTGGTGGTGGTGGTGATGGTGATGGTTGTTGTAGTGGTGGTGATGGTGATGGTGGTGGTTATTATTATTAAAGATTAGCCGGAATTCTCCCGGCCCGGGCCTTTTCCAAGTGGTGGCCCGGCCTTGGCTCCCTCTTTAGGGAGTGTCTGAGACCTAAGTCTCCCATGGGAGGAGGCACAAGTACCTCCTCATCTTTGGGACTAACTGTCCCCAGGCCTAGCCACAAGCTAGGCCTCTCTGGTCTGCCATCCCCGCCTCAAGGGGGCAAATGGGAATGACAGTCTTATGAGCTAAAGGCTCGGACTCAGGCACCTACCCTACCCTAGAAGGGTTAGGCATGGTGTCGATCCCGTGATGGTGGTGGTGGTGTTGATGGTTGTTGTAGTGGTTGTCATGGTGGTTGTTGTAGTGGTGGTCATGGTGGTTGTTGTAGTGGTGATGATGGTTAAGGTGGTGGTGGTTGTTGTAATGGTGATGGCTGTAGTGGTGGTGGTGGTAGTGGTTGTAGTGGTGATGGTGGTTGTAGTGGTGGTGATGGTTGTGGTGGTGGTGGTTGTTATAGTAGTGTAGTGGGTGTAGTGGTGGTGGTTGTTATGGTGGTGGTGGTTTTAGTGGTGGTGATGTTGTCGTTGTTGGTGATGTTTGTAGTAGTAGTGTTGTTGTTGTTGGTTGTTGTAATAGTGGTGGTTGATAAAATGTTATTGTTGTTGTTGATGCTGTTTGTGGTGGTTTTGGTGGTAGATGTAGTAATGGTGGTAGTAGGGTGATGGTTGTAGTAGTGGTGGTGGTATTGGTGGTGGTTGAAGAGGTGGTTATAGGGGTAGTGGTTGTAGCAATGAAGGTTGTAGTTGTGGCTGTGGTGTGCTTGTTGGTGGTTGTAGAAATAGTTGTACAAGTAGTAGTAGTGGTTTTTGTTGGTGGTGGTGTTTGTTGTAATAGTGGTGGTGGTTGTACTAGTGGTAGTTGTTGTAGTGGCGGCCCATGCTAGGTAGGCCTAACTCACACCCACTCATGCACCTGTCTAACCAACTGTTCCACTCATCCACAACTCTCCAGTATTGCCAAATAAGCCCTTCCCAGTATCTTTCCTACGTCTAAATTTGTTCAACTTTAATCCATTACCGCGAGTTCTGTCTTGGTCAGCCATTTACAACATACTGTTAATATCCTCTTTATTAGGTATCCCTGAAGAGGGACATTCAAGAGGTTGTATATATCCTCTTTATAAGGTATCCCTGAAGAGAGATCTTCAAGACGCTGTTTATACCCTCTTTATTAGGTATCCCTGAAGAGGGACCTTAAAGAGGTTGTTTATATCCTCTTCATTGGGTATCCCCGAGAAGGACCTTTAAGAGGTTGTTTATATCCTCTTTATTGGGTATCCCCGAAAAAGGGCCTTGAAGAGGTTGTTTATATCCTCTTTGTTGGGTATCCCCGAAAAAGGACCTTTAAGAGGTTGTTTATATCCTCTTTATTGGGTATCCCCAAAAAAGGACCTTTAAGAGGTTGTTTATATCCTCTTTATTGGGTATCCCCGAAAAAGGACCTTTAAGAGGTTGTTTATATCCTCTTCATTGGGTATCCCCGAAAAAGGACCCTTAAGAGGTTGTTTATATCCTCTTTGTTGGGTATCCCCGAAAAAGGACCTTTAAGAGGTTGTTTATATCCTCTTCATTGGGTATCCCCGATAAAGGACCTTTAAGAGGTTGTTTATAACTTCTTTATTGGTATCCCCGAAAAAGGACCTTTAAGAGGTTGTTTATATCCTCTTTATTGGTATCCCCGATAAAGGACCTTTAAGAGGTTGTTTATATCCTCTTTATTGGTATCCCCGAAAAAGGACCTTTAAGAGGTTGTTTATATCCTCTTCATTGGGTATCCCCGAAGAAGGATCACTGAGATGTTGCCGGATTTTTTTTTTTTAATTCTTCTTTTCACAACTTTTCGATTTTATGTCGCTCGTAACTCGAGAACGCCTCATCCAAGCGCCTTCAAATTATCACCATTTGTGTCCGGTGGCGAGGACCAAGTTCCTGGAACAACTAGCATGTTCACGTGCCCTATGACCAAAGTTATTGAACCCGTCCCCAGCATCCTGGAACCCTCTGTGGCGTGGCTTCAAACGTTCAAATCAGATGCCAAAAAAAATCAGTGACTGCCGAGAGTGAAATTCAGATGTGTAGAAGGAGATTAGACAATTTTGATGTATAAAATAGTGTGATATTTTTACGTCTATTTTAACCACGTTAAATAATTTTCAATTTGCCTCTTTTAGATGACTTTAATATTTAATGGTTGACGTATCAACAACAAAACTGAATCACTGGAATCCGTGACATAACTGGAGAATGACTTATTAGATCGGCGTCAAATTTTCTTGAACACAAGGCTCACGATTGTATTGGTTGGCATAAATTCCAGTCTGATAATTTTAATGAATAGTGACATTATTTTTTTTTAATTTAGTAACTAAAAAATGTTTCCTCTGAGTAGCTTCAAAATATTATTGACGATGTAGTCTACAAGAAGAATAACAACCCACAAGTTTAGTCTACTTGGTGCAAATTTTAAATTTCACTGAAATAGTTAAAAATTTGGAATCGTTGGAATCATATCAAATACTGAACAATGTTGTTCACGTTTTCCTTTGTTAATACTATTAAGTAAATTGCTTCAAATGTCATACCTATAGAATGACTTTATTTATCGCTTTCAAACCCTAAACGCTGATGTATCTTAATCAGTTTTTATTTATTTTTTTTTTGGGTACTAATTTTGAGCTGTGAGGGTCCACTTTATAATATTTTGACAATTTGATCAAAATGAAATTTAGAAATAAAAATAGAATTTTTTTTTCTTAAAAAAAAAAATGCGTTTTTTTAACACTAATTTGAGTTAGATTAATGCACCTGTCGTTACATTGTTCATATTTTTATATTTCCTAAAGAATCACTGGGCTGGTCCTTGATTATCTTACAATCTTAATTTTATAATATTATTGAGTTGTCCTTATTCCTTTTTTGAATTCTCTCTTAAATATTAATGGATTATGAAAACATGCAATTATATTAAGTTTTATAACCTGCATGAACTGTATCACTGTAGACAACAAGAGCATTTCACCCCTCCATGGAAGATGTGTTCATTTAATATCACATACCTGCGAGTCCCTCCCAAGAAGCTCATTGACAGTAATCCCTTCCTTAAATCACCTGTTAAAACAACTGCTCAAGAAGAAATTTCTCGCCTTGCTGTTAGTAATAAGTTATCACAATTTATATACACTGATGGATCTAAACAAGAGTCTTCTGGCAGGGCTGCATCTGCTCTTGTTGCCACCTCCCTAGTTAAGAACGATAATAAATTTGTTGAGTTAGACACAAGAATTAACAACTGGCGTCTGCACTACAAACTAATTTTTTTTGTTTGCAATCCTAATGGCGCTAAAGCTAACTTATGACACTGAGCTTGACTCTGTCATGATTACTGATTTTATGTCATCACTGAAAGATCTTGACTCACATAATGACTCTAACAACATGCTGACTGGAGAAGCTAAGTATAAATACTCAAAAATCCGGGACAAAGGAATTAATGTACAATTGCTATGGATCCCATCACACACTGGATTACTCCTTCATGATAAAGTTGATATGTTAGCCAAGAAGAGTACCCAGAAGGAGAATGTAGAATATAACTATAGTATATCTGTGTCTAACATTAGGAATAATATTAAGAGAGAAGTAAATAATGAAAATGATTGTTATAGGAATGTAGTTAGAAGTCTGAGTAGATCTATAACCCACTATGATAACATGAACGTAGATAAGTATGTTTATGGAGCAACTTGCAATGTGAACAGACTGACTGATGTTGTAGTGGCCAGGCTTAGGCTTGGTTACAAGTACTTCTGGCAGTTTGGGAGACACACAGATGATGATCAAACCAAGTGCAAATTATGTGATCAGGCATATGGTCACTGTCTTGAACACTATGTGCTTAATTGTCCACTTATTGAGGAATATAGAGATAGACAGTATAATAACCTATGTGGCATGTCAAGATATCTTGTTCATGAAAAAGAGATACCAGATATACTAAGGAAATTTCCTAAATTTGCTTGTAACAGGTAACTGAACTGTAAATATAAGTCAAAATGTACTCCTGTTAACCCTTTTCGGGCCTAGTTCCTAGGCCTTTAGTGTATTTATAGGCTTTTAGTGTATTTATATGCTGTTGCGCTACCCTCCACAGGATGGATATGGGATGCACAATAAACTAGCCACTTCGGTGGCAAAATCTAGTCTAAATCTTAAATATTAGTCAATAGAGTGAATCTCTTTACTTTTGATTCGTTCATAAATACTTTTCTTTTTTTTAAGCAAGAGATGTTTCAATCAATTGTTCATCATTTAGGGATCATCTGTGTTTGATGTAATTTCTCTATTAGGAATATATAGAGCTTAGGCAAATTATACAACGTTTCGGAAAATGTCATCTTAGCATCCATCAGCACCGACCATCTGAGCCCTCTCATGATAGTCCCTGCTCAGGTTACCCAGGTCGACACTACTCAGGTAATTCCTTAGGCCTACCTGGAGGCCTATATAATTATTAGCACGAAAATTGGAGGCCTTAACTTTGGTAACGTTATTAATAAAAGACACTGAATTTAAAATGATTTGTGTTCACTTTCTCCAAGTTCTTCATGAACCTCAAGATCATTCATCACAGAACCATTTCTTGCCAGAACCAAGGCCAGCAGGTTGTTTCCTCTAGTTGGGTACGACACAAACTATTTTATAAAGCAGTCCTGGACTATTTCCATAAAATCCCTAGATTCTAGATCTCAAATCAAATTCCTCCATTACTTATAACACTGCTACTACCATTATTATTGCCTCACTTCATCCTTCACTCCCCTTTCTTGAGTCACTAAACTACTCTCCATACTTTTTACTACCACTGTTAATTCTACTACTACTTCTACCACTACCAGCCTTACCATTACCACAGCTTCTTTTTCTACCTCTCTTAAGAACATAAGAAACAAGGAACATTTCAACAGGCCTACTGACCCATGCGAAACAGGTCCATGCCACCCCCCGGCCTAGAACAATGACCACCTGGTAAGGTCACTTCTACTTAAGGAAGGAGCACGGCACCAGACCTGGTAACCCAAGCTAGTCAGGTCCAACTCACACCCATCCACACCCATTCATGTACTTATCCAACCTATTTTTAAAACTACACTCGGGAGTTTGTTCCACTCATACACAACTCTATTACAAAAACCAGTGCTTTCCTATGTCCTTCCTGAATCTGAACTTTTCCAACTTAAAACCATTGCTGCGAGCCCTGTCTTTGCTGGATATTTTCAGTACGCTATTTACATTCCCTTTATTTATTCCTGTTTTCCATTTATACACCTCGATCATATCCCCCCTAATTCTACGCCTTTCGAGAGAGTGCAGATTCAGGGCCCTCAGTCTATCCTCATAGGGAAGATTTCTGATACATGGGATCATCTTTGTCATCCTCCTCTGTACGTTTTCCAGAGCATTTATATCCATTCTGTAATACGGTGACCAGAACTGAGCAGCATAGTCTAAATGAGGCCTAACCAAGGATATATAGAGTTGAAGAACAACCTAAGGGCTTCTATTATTTATACTTCTAGGTATGAAGCCAAGGATTCTGTTAGCTTTATTGCAAACACTAATGCACTGTTGTCTTGGTTTCAGATTACTGTTAACCAGAACTCATAAATCCTTTTCGCAAACAGTAGTATTAAGATCTACACTATTCAGCTTATAAGTGGCATGGTTATTGTCCTGTCCAACATTTAGCACTTTGCATTTGTCTATACTAAACTGCAACTGCCACTTCTACCACTGCATCAGTCTATTCAAATCATCCTGGAGTGCACTAATGTCCTCAATAGAATGAACTGGAAGGCTTATTTTGGTGCCATCAGCAGGTTTGCTTATGTCGCTATTTATTCCCTCATCTATGTCATTTATGTAAATTGTGAACAACAAGGGGCTCAACACTGACCCCTGTGGACCACCGCTTGTGACGTGCCCCCATTCTGATTTCTCTCCATTTATGCAAACTCTCTGCTGCCTATTTGTCAACCACGCCTCTACCCAGAAAAAAATTTCTCCTCGTATTCCGTGTGCCTTAAGTTTCCTCAAAAGTCTCTGATGTGGAACTCTATCGAAAGCCTTACTGAAGTCCATATACACAATATCATATTCAATACCGTGATCTACCTCCTCAAACACCTTAGAGAAAAAAGATAGTAAATTCGTAAGATAGGAACGCCCCTTTGTAAAACCGTGTTGAGATTCATTTATCAATGTATCCCTATCAATTATTGATTCCATAAATATTCCCACTATAGAGGTAAGGCTTATTGGTCTATAGTTCGAAGCTAAGGACCTGTCACCTTGCCATTTCCCACTTATCAGGCACTATACCTGTTTGTAGTGATATGTTGAAAAGATTAGCCAAAGGTTTGCAAATTTCCTCTTTACATTCCTTTAACACCCTTGCAAACAATTCATCAGGGCCTGGGGATTTGTTAGGTTTTAATTTCTCTGCCGCAATCGTGCATAGTTTATTATCATCCTGTTCTACATAATTTATTATTTCTGAAATTTCGGTAGTATCTTCCTGAGTAAAAACTGAGAGAAAGTAAGAATTGAAAATTTGACACATTTCCTTATCACTGTCAGTGATCTTACCAGAGTTACTCTTAAGTTGGCCAATCTTGTCCCTAATCTTACTTCTGTATACCTGAAAGAACCCTTTTGGGTTAATCTTCGAATCCCTTGCGACTTTAGCCTCATAATCCCTTTTTGCTTTTCTTATTCTTTTTTTTTATTTCTCTCTTTAATTGAATATGTTGATTTCTTAACTGCCCATCCCCTCTTTTGATACGCCTAAAAATGCCTCTCTTTTGACCAATGAGATGTTTTAATCTATTGTTCATCCATTTGGGATCATTTTTGGTAGATCTAATTTCCCTATTCGGAACAAAAGTTGTCTGGGCAGCTAGAACTATGCTCTGAAAAACGTCATATTGGCAACCAACACCAGCTACCCGACCCATAGTCAGATCATCCGAATTTAGCCCACCCAGGTAATTTTCCAATCCCATGAAATCAGCCAATCGACAGACTGGTACAGAGACTTGATTACAGTATATTGGGTAATTCCATAATATATTGAAACTAAGTGATTTGTGATCACTTTCCCCAAGCTCATCATTAACCTCAAGATTATTAATTAGTGAATCTTTGTTGGCAAGAACCAAGTCAAGCAGATTGTTTCCTCTAGTTGGTTCTGTCACAAACTGTTTTAAAAAGTAGTCCTGAACCGTATCAAGAAAGTCACTAGACTCAAGATTTCCTGTCAAATTGTTCCCGTCCCTGTCCCCCTCGCCTATATATAGTGGCTCCCTCACTTTTTTGTGTTAGTGTGATTCTGCAAGTGATAAATTAGACACATGTGCAACTCTTGGGTATCTTTATTGAGGAAACGTTTCGCCACACAGTGGCTTCATCAGTCCATACAAAGGAGAATCTTGAAGAACAGGAGGAGAATGAGGTAATCAGTCCCTCAACCTTGAGTCGATGTGGTCAATCCATCAAGATTGATGGATTGACCACATCGACTCAAGGTTGAGGGACTGATTACCTCATTCTCCTCCTGTTCTTCAAGATTCTCCTTTGTATGGACTGATGAAGCCACTGTGTGGCGAAACGTTTCCTCAATAAAGATACCCAAGAGTTGCACATGTGTCTAATTTATCAACATGTCGGTTCTCTGAACCATTCATCTACAAATTCTGCAAGTGGTCCAAGTCGGACCGAAACGTCGTCGTAAGTCTCTCTCTCTCTCTCTCTCTCTCTCTCTCTCTCTTACATGCGAGTTATTTGTATATTCCAGTCACAGTATTGTGCTTTGTCGTTCTTTATTGCTCCAGTTAATTTTGCTAAAGACAAAATCTCTCATTAAAACCACATTTTCATACCTAGATACCTTAATCTAGGTTTGGGTGTCTGTTGAGGGCATGTAAAAACAGTTTCTCATGCATCTGCAGCCAAACAGATTCCTTAACTATCCCTTCCACTTATATACCTGGTGTTATTTCCCTAATACCTCATGCTCCTGTTTACCCAGCAGTGAGCAGGTACTCAGGTGTTAACAGATTGTTATGAGTCGCATCCTGGGAAAGAGGATCGAAGGTCCCAAATTCATTATAGGTCAGGTTTGGTGGCTGGATTGGATTATCCTGGAAAATCATACCACCAGGTTATTAAACAGAATAAAATAACTTTCTCATTCTTCTCCTTCCTTCCTTCTTTTTCTTCTTCTTTAAGGTAAACTATCGTAGCTGTGACTTACGACAAGCTAAACAGCTACACACGAGAAAGCAACACAAACCTCTCAGAAACAAGGAAATTAACAACACTCAGACGATGTTACTAACAAGAACATAACTGACAACACTCAGACGATGTTACTAACAAGAACATAACTGACAACACTCAGACGATGTTACTAACAAGAACATAACTGACAACACTCAGACGATGTTACTAACAAGAACATAACTAACAACACTCAGACGATGTTACTAACAAGAACATAACTGACAACACTCAGACGATGTTACTAACAAGAACATAACTGACAACACTCAGACGATGTTACTAACAAGAACATAACTGACAACACTCACACGATATTACCAACAGCAGTGCATAACCGCTCAGTTGATGTTAATAACAACAGTTAACTAACAACACTCATACGATGTTACTGGCGCCATTATTAACGTTAATTAAAAGGATAACTGAGACCCATGCACTTGTAGATTAATTAACAAATGTTTGCGAAAAAATGGACTGAAAAACGAGGATATAACCGGATTTTAGCGATTTTTTATGTCAGTTTGAAGATGAAATCTCGTGTTTCATCAGCATCCCCAGAGAGATGATGGAAGTGGAGAGAGAGAGAGAGAGAGAGAGAGAGAGAGAGAGAGAGAGAGAGAGAGAGAGAGAGAGAGAGAGAGAGAGAGAGAGAGAGAGAGAGAGAGAGAGAGAGAGAGAGAGAGAGAGAGAGATGATGATGATGGAGGTGGAAGGGAGGAAAGGGAAGGGAGATGGGAAAAGAGGAAAGAGAGGAAGGGAGAGAGAGAGAGGGAGGAAGGACGAAGGGGTAAATAAGAAATGTAGAAAGGGGGGGGGTGAAGAATTATGATAGGGATAGGCAGAAAAGAAACGAAGAGAGGAAGAAGAGAGGTAATGGGAAGAAGGTAAGGAGTAAAGAGGAAGATAGATAGATAGAGAAAGAGAGAGAAAGAGAGAGAGAGAGAGAGAGAGAGAGAGAGAGAGAGAGAGAGAGAGAGAGAGAGAGAGAGAGAGAGAGAGAGAGAGAGAGAGAGAGAGAGACAGACAGACAGACAGACAGACAGAGACAGACAGACAGAGAAATATAAACAATACCACACACACACACACAGACACACACACACACACACACACACACACACACACACACACACACACACACACACACACACACACACACACACACACACACACACACACACACCTCAACTCTTGCATCATAAAACACTAACACAACAGGGTTCGCCAGGCTCTCAAGCGTCAGTCAGGCAGAGAGAAAAAATACCCTCTTGTCCGGCTCTACACTGTGTGAGGGAGGGACCAGGATTCGAACCCTCTTGCTTCACACCGTCAAACCAAATTTATATTCTACATTTTCCTTCATGAAGGAGTAACTCAGTATGCGATGGAATCCATAAAAATTCACATTAACGTTCTTGTCTCTGATTTTTGAGTCTGCATCTGTCTTCTCCAGTCAACATGTTGTTAATCATTTTATGAGCCAAGTTAACTTTAGTGAGATTACGATAGCAAACAATTTAGTTTGCAGTGTAGACGCCCAATTGTTAATTCGTATACCTAACTCAACATGGTTGCTATAATTGTTATCTAGGAAGGTAGCAGCAAGAGCAGATGCAGCCCTGCCAGTAGACTCCCGCTTATTTACATCAGTGTATATAATTTGCGATATTTATTAACAATAGTTTAAAAAAGAAACTTCTTGATCAATTGCCTTTGTAAGTGATTTAAGGAAGGCATTACTTACAGTGAGCTTCTTGAGAGGGACTTGTAGGAATGTGACATTAAATGACTACATCTTCCATGGAGGGGTGAAATGCTCCTGTTATCTACAACGATACAGTCCGAGTAACTTATAAAGCTAAATAACTTAATACAATTTTATATTTTCACAACCCATTTAGATCTGTGTGTATTTACTTCTAAACATTTAGTAAAATTTGTAATGATAGTGTTTGGTTCATTTCTTAACATTCTAATACCAAGTACAATGTTTATCTCAATGATCCTGTCACTGATACTAGGAACAAGAAACTCCTTCCTCATACTAAGAACCTTAGTACTGCAAGGATAGTCTAGAATCATTTTTAGTGTTTCGTATGACATTATCTCCAAGTGAAGAAGAGAAGTTTCCTTTACTACCATTAACATGGGAGCAACATAATTAAGAATCTAATATGGGCCATGTACATCATTGTCATCATTCTCACACGAGCAACATAGCTGGTAGCCAACAACAACTCTGAGAGCATTTAGACTAGTTTTGTATTTCTTATGTAGTTGTGGTATGATGGATTTATCGAAGGCTGAGTCTACCTGGAGAGAGTTTACCTGGAGAGAGTTCCGGGGGTCAACGCCCCCGCGGCCCGGTCTGTGACCAGGCCTCCTGGTGGATCAGAGCCTGATCAACCAGGCTGTTGCTGCTGGCTGCACGCAAACCAACGTACGAGCCACAGCCCGGCTGGTCAGGAACCGACTTTAGGTGCTTGTCCAGTGCCAGCTTGAAGACTGCCAGGGGTCTGTTGGTAATCCCCCTTATGTATGCTGGGAGGCAGTTGAACAGTCCCGGGCCCCTGACACTTATTGTATGGTCTCTTAACGTGCTAGTGACACCCCTGCTTTTCATTGGGGGGATGTTGCATCGTCTGCCAAGTCTTTTGCTTTCGTAGTGAGTGATTTTCGTGTGCAAGTTCGGTACTAGTCCCTCTAGGATTTTCCAGGTGTATATAATCATGTATCTCTCCCGCCTGCGTTCCAGGGAATACAGGTTCAGGAACTTCAAGCGCTCCCAGTACTTGAGGTGTTTTATCTCCGTTATGCGCGCCGTGAAGGTTCTCTGTACATTTTCTAGGTCAGCAATTTCACCTGCCTTGAAAGGTGCTGTTAGTGTGCAGCAATATTCCAGCCTAGATAAAACAAGTGACTGAAGAGTGTCATCATGGGCTTGGCATCCCTAGTTTTGAAGGTTCTCATTATCCATCCTGTCATTTTTCTAGCAGATGCAGTTGATACAATGTTATGGTCCTTGAAGGTGAGATCCTCCGACATGATCACTCCCAGGTCTTTGACGTTGGTGTTTCGCTCTATTTTGTGGCCAGAATTTGTTTTGTACTCTGATGAAGATTTAATTTCCTCGTGTTTACCATATCTGAGTAATTTAAATTTCTCATCGTTGAACTTCATATTGTTTTCTGCAGCCCACTGAAAGATTCGGTTGATGTCCGCCTGGAGCCTTGCAGTGTCAGCAATGGAAGACACTGTCATGCAGATTCGGGTGTCATCTGCAAAGGAAGACACGGTGCTGTGGCTGACATCCTTGTCTATGTCAGATATGAGGATGAGAAACAAGATGGGAGCGAGTACTGTGCCTTGTGGAACAGAGCATTTCACCGTAGCTGCCTCGGACTTTACTCTGTTGACGACTACTCTCTGTGTTCTGTTAGTGAGGAAATTATAGATCCATCGACCTACTTTTCCTGTTATTCCTTTAGCACGCATTTTGTGCGCTATTACGCCATGGTCACACTTGTCGAAGGCTTTTGCAAAGTCTGTATATATTACATCTGCATTCTTTTTATCTTCTAGTGCATTTAGGACCTTGTCGTAGTGATCCAGTAGTTGAGACAGACAGGAGCGACCTGTTCTAAACCCATGTTGCCCTGGGTTGTGTAACTGATGGGTTTCTAGATGGGCGGTGATCTTGCTTCTTAGGACCCTTTCAAAGATTTTTATGATATGGGATGTTAGTGCTATCGGTCTGTAGTTCTTTGCTGTTGCTTTACTGCCCCCTTTGTGGAGTGGGGCTATGTCTGTTGTTTTTAGTAACTGTGGGACGACCCCCGTGTCCATGCTCCCTCTCCATAGGATGGAAAAGGCTCGTGATAGGGGCTTCTTGCAGTTCTTGATGAACACGGAGTTCCATGAGTCTGGCCCTGGGGCAGAGTGCATGGCATGTCATTTATCGCTTGTTCGAAGTCATTTGGCGTCAGGATAACATCGGATAGGCTTGTGTTAACCAAATTTTGTGGCTCTCTCATAAAAAATTCATTTTGATCGTCGACTCTCAGTCTGGTTAGCGGCTTGCTAAAAACTGAGTCATATTGGGACTTGAGTAGCTCACTCATTTCCTTGCTGTCATCTGTGTAGGACCCATCTTGTTTAAGTAGGGGCCCAATACTGGATGTTGTTCTCGACTTTGATTTGGCATAGGAGAAGAAATACTTTGGGTTTCTTTCGATTTCATTTATGGCTTTTAGTTCTTCCCGAGATTCCTAACTCCTATAAGATTCCTTTAGCTTGAGTTCGATGCTTGCTATTTCTCTGACCAATGTCTCCCTTCGCATTTCAGATATATTGACCTCTTTTAGCCGCTCTGTTATTCTTTTCCGTCGCCTGTAAAGGGAGCGCCTGTCTCTTTCTATTTTACATCTACTCCTCCTTTTTCTTAGAGGAATAAGCCTTGTGCATACATCGAGTGCCACCAAGTTAATCTGTTCTAGGCATACGTTGGGGTCTGTGTTGCTTAGTATATCTTCCCAGCTTATATCGGTTAGGACTTGGTTTACTTGGTCCCACTTTATGTTTTTGTTATTGAAGTTGAATTTGGTGAATGCTCCCTCGTGACTAGTCTCATTATGTCGGTCTGGGGCTCCACGCATACATGTCTGAACCTCAATTATGTTGTGATCTGAGTATATTGTTTTTGATATGGTGACATTTCTTATCAGATCATCATTGTTAGTGAAGATGAGGTCTAGTGTATTCTCCAGTCTAGTAGGCTCTATTATTTGCTGGTTTAAATTGAATTTTGTGCAGAGATTTAAAAGCTCGTGTGAGTGTGAGTTTTCATCAGAGCTGCCTCCTGGTGTTGTTACTGCAACAATATTATTTGCTATATTCCTCCATTTTAGGTGCCTTAAGTTGAAATCCCCCAGGAGCAAGATGTTGGGTGCAGGAGCTGGAAGATTTTCCAGATATCTGCAAGATTTAACGGAGATGATTTTTTTTTTCACCCTGCAACCCTCTCGCCGTCAAGGTTGTGTTAAGGTTGAACACACTGTGACAGAGTGGAACCTGAACCCTCGTCCTGCAGGTTGTGTTGAGGTTGAACACACTCTGACAGAGTGGAACCTGAACCCTCGCCCTCCAGGTTGTGTTGAGGTTGAACACACTGTGACAGAGTGGAACCTGAACCCTTGTCCTGCAGGTTGTGTTGAGGTTGAACACACTGTGACAGAGTGGAACCTGAACCCTCGTCCTGCAGGTTGTGTTGAGGTTGAACACACTGTGACAGAGTGGAACCTGAACCCTTGTCCTGCAGGTTGTGTTGAGGTTGAACACACTGTGACAGAGTGGAACCTGAACCCTCGTCCTGCAGGTTGTGTTGAGGTTGAACACACTGTGACAGAGTGGAACCTGAACCCTTGTCCTGCAGGTTGTGTTGAGGTTGAACACACTGTGACAGAGTGGAACCTGAACCCTCGTCCTGCAGGTTGTGTTGAGGTTGAACACACTGTGACAGAGTGGAACCTGAACCCTCGTCCTGCAGGTTGTGTTGAGGTTGAACACACTGTGACAGAGTGGAACCTGAACCCTTGTCCTGCAGGTTGTGTTGAGGTTGAACACACTGTGACAGAGTGGAACCTGAACCCTCGTCCTGCAGGTTGTGTTGAGGTTGAACACACTGTGACAGAGTGGAACCTGAACCCTTGTCCTGCAGGTTGTGTTGAGGTTGAACACACTGTGACAGAGTGGAACCTGAACCCTCGTCCTGCAGGTTGTGTTGAGGTTGAACACACTGTGACAGAGTGGAACCTGAACCCTCGTCCTGCAGGTTGTGTTGAGGTTGAACACACTGTGACAGAGTGGAACCTAAACCCTCGCCCTCCAGCTTCCACATAGGCTGCTTAAAATTTTTTTGGGTATATTTCCCACTTGATTTTTTTTTTGTTCTTTTCTTCTTTCGTTACTCCCTCTTCTTCCTCAATAGCTCTCCTTCTTTTTCCCCCTTCCTCTTTTCCTGCCCATCTTCCCCTTTCATCATCCGTCCCCTTACTCTTTCCATCCTCCATACGTAACTACCCTTATTCTCACTCCATCATTTCACTTCCCCTTCCCCTCACCCCATCATCTCACTTCCCCTTCCCCTCACCCCATCATCTCACTTCCCCTTCCCCTCACCCCTCAGTACCACCACGTCTCTGTGCCCCCACTTCTTATGCACCATACCTCACCACCCTCATCCATCACCCCCACACCTCTCACACCCCACCCGTCACCCCCACACCTCTCACCCCCACCCCCACACCCCACACAACCAGCAATTACATCTCTTCCAAGACCATTCCAGACCACCGCAGCAGCAGCAGCAGCAGCAGCAGCAGCAGCAGCGGTCTGGGACCGCGAAACGACACAGGCAAAACTCGTCTTATTCAGGGGAGAAAACCTTTACGAATTCTTCCCCGCCTGGGGCCATTCTTCCTCAAAATCTCCCCGCACGGCCATCGAAAAATTCCCCTCCAATTACTGGTTAATTGGCAACTCTCTATGTGTACAAAGAATCTCCTGTGTACACAGTGTAATTCCTGTGTACACACGGGCCGCAGGCGCACACATGCATGTAGTGAAACAAGCTCTGGCAAATGTACGTTTCTTTTCCAGCCCCTCCGGGTAATTGATGGATTGAGATGGACACTTAGGGATGAAATTCAAACTACTTGAGAATATGGAAGTATCTGCCAACTGCAACTTCACCCATTCTTCTTTCATTTCAATATTTATTGCACACACACACACACACACATATATATATATATATATATATATATATATATATATATATATATATATATATATATATATATATATACATATATATTTTATTTTTATTTTTTATTATCACACCGGCCGATTCCCACCAAGGCAGGGTGGCCCGAAAAAGAAAAACTTTCACCATCATTCACTCCATCACTGTCTTGCCAGAAGGGTGCTTTACACTACAGTTTTTAAACTGCAACATTAACACCCCTCCTTCAGAGTGCAGGCACTGTACTTCCCATCTCCAGGACTCAAGTCCGGCCTGCCGGTTTCCCTGAATCCCTTCATAAATGTTACTTTACTCACACTCCAACAGCACGTCAAGTATTAAAAACCATTTGTCTCCATTCACTCCTATCAAACACGCTCACGCATGCCTGCTGGAAGTCCAAGCCCCTCGCACACAAAACCTCCTTTACCCCCTCCCTCCAACCCTTCCTAGGCCGACCCCTACCCCGCCTTCCTTCCACTACAGACTGATACACTCTTGAAGTCATTCTGTTTCGCTCCATTCTCTCTACATGTCCGAACCACCTCAACAACCCTTCCTCAGCCCTCTGGACAACAGTTTTGGTAATCCCGCACCTCCTCCTAACTTCCAAACTACGAATTCTCTGCATTATATTCACAGCACACATTGCCCTCAGACATGACATCTCCACTGCCTCCAGCCTTCTCCTCGCTGCAACATTCATCACCCACGCTTCACACCCATATAAGAGCGTTGGTAAAACTATACTCTCATACATTCCCCTCTTTGCCTCCAAGGACAAAGTTCTTTGTCTCCACAGACTCCTAAGTGCACCACTCACTCTTTTTCCCTCATCAATTCTATGATTCACCTCATCTTTCATAGACCCATCCGCTGACACGTCCACTCCCAAATATCTGAATACGTTCACCTCCTCCATACTCTCTCCCTCCAATCTGATATTCAATCTTTCATCACCTAATCTTTTTGTTATCCTCATAACCTTACTCTTTCCTGTATTCACCTTTAATTTTCTTCTTTTGCACACCCTACCAAATTCATCCACCAATCTCTGCAACTTCTCTTCAGAATCTCCCAAGAGCACAGTGTCATCGGCAAAGAGCAGCTGTGACAACTCCCACTTTGTGTGTGATTCTTTATCTTTTAACTCCACGCCTCTTGCCAAGACCCTCGCATTTACTTCTCTTACAACCCCATCTATAAATATATTAAACAACCACGGTGACATCACACATCCTTGTCTAAGGCCTACTTTTACTGGGAAAAAATTTCCCTCTTTCCTACATACTCTAACTTGAGCCTCACTATCCTCGTAAAAACTCTTCACTGCTTTCAGTAACCTACCTCCTACACCATACACTTGCAACATCTGCCACATTGCCCCCCCTATCCACCCTGTCATACGCCTTTTCCAAATCCATAAATGCCACAAAGACCTCTTTAGCCTTATCTAAATACTGTTCACTTATATGTTTCACTGTAAACACCTGGTCCACACACCCCCTACCTTTCCTAAAGCCTCCTTGTTCATCTGCTATCCTATTCTCCGTCTTACTCTTAATTCTTTCAATTATAACTCTACCATACACTTTACCAGGTACACTCAACAGACTTATCCCCCTATAATTTTTGCACTCTCTTTTATCCCCTTTGCCTTTATACAAAGGAACTATGCATGCTCTCTGCCAATCCCTAGGTACCTTACCCTCTTCCATACATTTATTAAATAATTGCACCAACCACTCCAAAACTATATCCCCACCTGCTTTTAACATTTCTATCTTTATCCCATCAATCCCGGCTGCCTTACCCCCTTTCATTTTACCTACTGCCTCACGAACTTCCCCCACACTCACAACTGGCTCTTCCTCACTCCTACAAGATGTTATTCCTCCTTGCCCTATACACGAAATCACAGCTTCCCTATCTTCATCAACATTTAACAATTCCTCAAAATATTCCTTCCATCTTCCCAATACCTCTACCTCTCCATTTAATAACTCTCCTCTCCTATTTTTAACTGACAAATCCATTTGTTCTCTAGGCTTTCTTAACTTGTTAATCTCACTCCAAAACTTTTTCTTATTTTCAACAAAATTTGTTGATAACATCTCACCCACTCTCTCATTTGCTCTCTTTTTACATTGCTTCACCACTCTCTTAACTTCTCTCTTTTTCTCCATATACTCTTCCCTCCTTGCATCACTTCTACTTTGTAAAAACTTCTCATATGCTAACTTTTTCTCCCTTACTACTCTCTTTACATCATCATTCCACCAATCGCTCCTCTTCCCTCCTGCACCCACTTTCCTGTAACCACAAACTTCTGCTGAACACTCTAACACTACATTTTTAAACCTACCCCATACCTCTTCGACCCCATTGCCTATGCTCTCATTAGCCCATCTATCCTCCAATAGCTGTTTATATCTTACCCTAACTGCCTCCTCTTTTAGTTTATAAACCTTCACCTCTCTCTTCCCTGATGCTTCTATTCTCCTTGTATCCCATCTACCTTTTACTCTCAGTGTAGCTACAACTAGAAAGTGATCTGATATATCTGTGGCCCCTCTATAAACATGTACATCCTGAAGTCTACTCAACAGTCTTTTATCTACCAATACATAATCCAACAAACTACTGTCATTTCGCCCTACATCATATCGTGTATACTTATTTATCCTCTTTTTCTTAAAATATGTATTACCTATAACTAAACCCCTTTCTATACAAAGTTCAATCAAAGGGCTCCCATTATCATTTACACCTGGCACCCCAAACTTACCTACCACACCCTCTCTAAAAGTTTCTCCTACTTTAGCATTCAAGTCCCCTACCACAATTACTCTCTCACTTGGTTCAAAGGCTCCTATACATTCACTTAACATCTCCCAAAATCTCTCTCTCTCCTCTGCATTCCTCTCTTCTCCAGGTGCATACACGCTTATTATGACCCACTTCTCGCATCCAACCTTTACTTTAATCCACATAATTCTTGAATTTACACATTCATATTCTCTTTTCTCCTTCCATAACTGATCATTTAACATTACTGCTACCCCTTCCTTTGCTCTAACTCTCTCAGATACTCCAGATTTAATCCCATTTATTTCCCCCCACTGAAACTCTCCTACCCCCTTCAGCTTTGTTTCGCTTAGGGCCAGGACATCCAACTTCTTTTCATTCATAACATCAGCAATCATCTGTTTCTTGTCATCCGCACTACATCCACGCACATTTAAGCAACCCAGTTTTATAAAGTTTTTCTTCTTCTGCACTCGCCAAGGACTCGAACCCATGCTGCTTTGGCCTGCCTCATGGTGGGCGAAAACGCATGACGCCCTAATCCACTGGACCATACGATCCTTACAATTAGGGCATCCAGCGGAACTGGATGTTGTACTCCCTACCCAGGCCAAATCAGCATGGGTTCGAGTCCTTGGTTAGTGCAGTGTTGTTACTGATCAATACCACTCGTTCGTGGTCACAGTAATAGGCTTACAGCTTTTCATCTCATCCCCTGCATGCATCAGCCTTACTAGAGATTTTAACAATGAAAGGAATTCGCAAGAGCAGGCGAAATATACACAAACACTGATCTCTGGCTGAAGGAGACTCGAACCTACGAACCTTGGAACAAGGTACGCAGTCCCTTACCATTCTCACCACACTGGACCAATACCTTGGCGTCCGGCTTGCGCTAGACAGGTGATATCAGATTATATGAAAGTCAAAGCGCTTTCGTGACTTCTCACATTATCAAGGAACCATAACAACAATACATCAAAGGAAGGCATATAAAGGGTCGAGACCACACCTCACCATCACATCCCACAACAAAGAAACACCTGACGTGTGACGACACCTGACTCATAAGTGAGGAGGAACACTGCAGCAGGCCTGTTGGCCCATACTAGGCAGGTCCTTCGCAATCCATCCCACTAACAAAATATTTGCCCAAGAATTAAGATTTATTATTTGTTTAATGTATTATTAAAATTTTCCCAAATTTTATTAATTATGAATGAATCTAATATATATAAACCAAAGGAAATATTCATATCATTGTCAAAACTGCTTTTTATGAAACAAGATTCAATTATATTCCTGTCGACCATGGACTTGCTTGATACTACTTTCTCAACTTTTTGAAAATCAATTGGATGGTTAAAATCTCTTATATGAATAAATAGAGCATTGGAATCTTGTCCAGTTCTAATGCTATATTTATGATGTTTTAATCTAAGTTCGAGACTTTTACCAGTTTGACCGTAATAAACTTTATCGCAAATTTTACAAAGAATCTTATAGACACATCCGTCAGCATTTTGGGGGGGATTCTTTATCAAAAGTTTTTGTATCAAGATTTTTAAATACAACTTTGATATAAAAAGTCTAAAGAATTCTGAGAAGGCATATCAACCAAGTTTTCATGGTAAGGGAGAACCAACATATTTTTACTTGAATAAGGTTGGTTGTCCCTTTTTGGATTATAAAAAAAATATTTCTAGCAATTTTAAAAGTTTTATCAATTACGTTTCTCGGGTAATTCAGATGAATGGCTATTTCATAAATTTTGGATATTTCTTCATCTATGAACTCTGGACTACAAATACGTAAAGCTCTCAAAAACATTGATGAGAAAACAGACAGTTTAACTTTATCTTGATGGGACGAATAATAGTGTACATAGGAACAGTTATTTGTAGGTTTTCTGTAAATTTTAAATTTGAAGTCATTATTACCCTTAATAATTAAAACATCTAGAAAAGACAGTGAGTTATTTTCCTCAAACTCAACAGTAAAGTTTATAGAATGGGCTAAGCTATTTAATTAAACAAGGAAATGGTGTATATCTACATTCTTATACATAAGACACAAAATATCATCAACATATCTGAACCATTTAGCTCTATTACGGAGGATTGTGTTAAGCAATCTTGTTTCAAAAAATCCCATGTATAGGTTACTAAGAACAGGTGAAAGAGGATTTCCCATTGCCATACCAAACTTCTGAGTGTAAAACTTATCATTAAATACAAATTTTGCATCAACAATGCAAAGTTCAGTAAGTTTAATGATAGTAGGAACTGGCAATGGTAAATCATAGTTATCAAGTTCTTCAGATAAGAAACTTAGTAAATCACGATGGATATGAGATACACAATAAACTAGCCACTACCATTCACAGGATGGATATGAGATACACAATAAACTAGCCACTACCATCCACAGGATGGATACAAGGTACACAATAAACTAGCCACTACCATCCACAGGATGGATACAAGATACACAATAAACTAGCCACTACCATCCACAGGATGGATACGAGGTACACAATAAACTAGCCACTACCATCCACAGGATGGATACGAGGTACACAATAAACTAGCCACTACCATCCACAGGATGGATACGAGGTACACAATAAACTAGCCACTACCATCCACAGGATGGATACGAGGTACACAATAAACTAGCCACTACCATCCACAGGATGGATATGAGATACACAATAAACTAGCCACTACCATCCACATGATGGATACGAGGTACACAATAAACTAGCCACTACCATCCACAGGATGGATACGAGGTACACAATAAACTAGCCACTACCATCCACAGGATGGATACGAGGTACACAATAAACTAGCCACTACCATCCACAGGATGGATACGAGGTACACCAATAAACTAGCCACTACCATCCACAGGATGGATACAAGGTACACAATAAACTAGCCACTACCATCCACAGGATGGATATGAGATACACAATAAACTAGCCACTACCATCCACAGGATGGATACGAGGTACACCAATAAACTAGCCACTACCATCCACAGGATGGATACGAGGTACACAATAAACTAGCCACTACCATCCACAGGATGGATACGAGGTACACAATAAACTAGCCACTACCATCCACAGGATGGATACGAGGTACACAATAAACTAGCCACTACCATCCACAGGATGGATATGAGATACACAATAAACTAGCCACTACCATCCACAGGATGGATACAAGGTACACAATAAACTAGCCACTAGCATCCACAGGATGGATATGAGATACACAATAAACTAGCCACTACCATCCACAGGATGGATACAAGGTACACAATAAACTAGCCACTACCATCCACAGGATGGATACAAGGTACACAATAAACTAGCCACTACCATCCACAGGATGGATACGAGGTACACAATAAACTAGCCACTACCATCCACAGGATGGATAGAAGGTACACAATAAACTACCCACTACCATCAACAGGATGGATACGAGGTACACAATAAACTAGCCACTACCATCCACAGGATGGATACAAGGTACACAATAAACTAGCCACTACCATCCACAGGATGGATACGAGGTACACAATAAACTAGCCACTACCATCCACAGGATGGATACGAGGTACACAATAAACTAGCCACTACCATCCACAGGATGGATACGAGGTACACCAATAAACTAGCCACTACCATCCACAGGATGGATACAAGGTACACAATAAACTAGCCACTACCATCCACAGGATGGATACGAGGTACACAATAAACTAGCCACTACTATCCACAGGATGGATACAAGGTACACAATAAACTAGCCACTACCATCCACAGGATGGATACGAGGTACACAATAAACTAGCCACTACCATCCACAGGATGAATACGAGGTAGACAATAAACTAGCCACTACCATCCACAGGATGGATACAAGGTACACAATAAACTAGCCACTACCATCCACAGGATGGATACGAGGTACACAATAAACTAGCCACTACCATCCACAGGATGGATACAAGGTACACAATAAACTAGCAACTACCATCCACAGGATGGATACGAGGTACACAATAAACTAGCCACTACCATCCACAGGATGGATACAAGGTACACAATAAACTAGCCACTACCATCCACAGGATGGATACGAGGTACACAATAAACTAGCCACTACCATCCACAGGATAGATACGAGGTACACAATAAACTAGCCACTACCATCCACAGGATGGATACAAGGTACACAATAAACTAGCCACTACCATCCACAGGATGGATACGAGGTACACAATAAACTAGCCACTACCATCCACAGGATAGATACGAGGTACACCAATAAACTAGCCACTACCATCCACAGGATGGATACAAGGTACACAATAAACTAGCCACTACCATCCACAGGATGGATATGAGATACACAATAAACTAGCCACTACCATCCACAGGATGGATACGAGGTACACCAATAAACTAGCCACTACCATCCACAGGATGGATACGAGGTACACAATAAACTAGCCACTACCATCCACAGGATGGATACGAGGTACACAATAAACTAGCCACTACCATCCACAGGATGGATACGAGGTACACAATAAACTGGGCAACTACCATCCACAGGATGGATACGAGGTACACAATAAACTAGCCACTGCCATCCACAGGATGGATAGAAGGTACACAATAAACTAGCCACTACCATCAACAGGATGGATACGAGGTACACAATAAACTAGCCACTACCATCCACAGGATGGATACAAGGTACACAATAAACTAGCCACTACCATCCACAGGATGGATACGAGGTACACAATAAACTAGCCACTACCATCCACAGGATGGATACGAGGTACACAATAAACTAGCCACTACCATCCACAGGATGGATACGAGGTACACCAATAAACTAGCCACTACCATCCACAGGATGGATACAAGGTACACAATAAACTAGCCACTACCATCCACAGGATGGATACGAGGTACACAATAAACTAGCCGCTACCATCCACAGGATGGATACAAGGTACACAATAAACTAGCCACTACCATCCACAGGATGGATACAAGGTACACAATAAACTAGCCACTACCATCCACAGGATGGATACGAGGTACACAATAAACTAGCCACTACCATCCACAGGATGAATACGAGGTAGACAATAAACTAGCCACTACCATCCACAGGATGGATACAAGGTACACAATAAACTAGCCACTACCATCCACAGGATGGATACGAGGTACACAATAAACTAGCCACTACCATCCACAGGATGGATACAAGGTACACAATAAACTAGCAACTACCATCCACAGGATGGATACGAGGTACACAATAAACTAGCCACTACCATCCACAGGATGGATACAAGGTACACAATAAACTAGCCACTACCATCCACAGGATGGATACGAGGTACACAATAAACTAGCCACTACCATCCACAGGATAGATACGAGGTACACAATAAACTAGCCACTACCATCCACAGGATGGATACAAGGTACACAATAAGCTAGCCACTACCATCCACAGGATGGTATGGCGTGCACAATAAAGTAGCCGCTGTCGTCCATGGGATAGGCATGCGATGTTCCAAATAAAAATTTCAGATGCCAAAAATTCCGGTTTAGCGTAGGCCAGTAGGCCTACCTCAGTGCTCCTCTGCTCATACGTTCTTACGTTCTCCTTTTCAGTGCTGCGGGAGGAGTTCCGCACGGTGCCGCAGGATGTTGCCGCAGCCTCCGGGGACCGAGCTGAGATTCTGTGCGTCCCTCCCAGAGGTCACCCTCCACCTGACCTCTCCTGGACCCGCAACGGTCATCCCATTGACCTCAAGGAGGAGGCCGAGAGGTTAGTGGGGGGGGAGAAAGAAACGGAAGTGAAGAGGGGAAAAGAAGGGGAAAGTGGTTGGCGGAGAGGGATGAATCTGTGAGTGAGAATGGATGTGGATGAAAGGTGTGGGAGAAGGGTGTAGGGGACGGGTGTGAGAGTGGGAGAGAGAGAAATGCAAAAATGGATGGGAGAGAGAGAGAGCAAGAGAGAGCAAGAGAGAGCGTGTGTGTGTGTGTGTGTGTGTGTGTGTGTGTGGTGCCGAATAGATAAAACTTGCGCTTTTCTTGCCCAGTAAGGTAAGCGAAAATTTGTGTATGCAATAATTTCGCAAAAATCTTTCTGAACTCAACGAAAAAAAACTATATTTCATTGTGTTCGTTTATTATTAAATTATAAACTTATCTAAAATATAGTTACCTGGATTAGGCTAAATTAAATTGCGCTTGTTATAATAAGGTTAGGTAAGTTTTCTAAGGTTCTTTTGGTACAAAATTTTAGAAAGGACTTAATTTTAAATGAGTTCTTCCTAATTGATCAATTTTACCTATTCGGCACAACACACACACACAGACACACAAACAGACACACACACAGACACACACACACACACACACACACACACACACACACACACACACACACACACACACACACACACACACACACACACACACACTCACACACACACACACAATCACAATAGTGATAGAAGGCCTATGTACGACGACTACGTGATCAGCATCTGGCAGCCTATCATCGCACCACTGCCAGTGCAAGTATTGCTCACCTATTGTGGTTGCATGTTGTCAGGTTCTGGATTCTGGTCTTGCATCACTGTTAGATACTGGACACTCACTCCTGCAAGCTATTACCAGAATCAGAGTAGAAATAGCATAGGTAAGGTGAAGGGTAACGAGGGGTAACGTCAGACACTCCTAGAAGCTGAGACAAGCTAAATTTTACAACCTAGTTACTTTCTGTGTTTTATAAGTAGAATTGATAAGTGGTAGAATTACTATTGGTAGTTTTAGAATTACCGGTATTACTACTGGTATTTATTAGCAGTATGAATACTTAGAAGTGGGGGCACACATGCAGACATACACATGCACACACTCACACATACACAGGATTTCACACCTTCCTGTTAACTGACCTGAAATCCCTCCCTCTCTTTCTTTCTCTCTCTTTCTCTCTCAACACCTATCTCTCTACTTCTCTCTACCTATCTCTCTACCTATCTCTCTCTCAATACCTGTTTCTCTCTCTACCTCTACCTAAGTCTCTACCTATCTCTCTCCCTCTCTACCTATCTTTCTAACTACCTCTCTACCTATACCTGTCTCTACCTATCTCTCTCCTTACCTGTCTCTCTCTACCTATCTCTCTCACTACCTATCTCTCTCTCTACCTATATCTCTCTACCTATCTCTCCCTTTGCCTATCCCTCTCTCTTCCCTCTCCCAACTCTCTGCTCTCCTTTCTCTCCCCTCTAACATCTCTTCCCTCTAACACCTCCCCCCCTCTAACATCTCTTTCCTCTAACACCTCCCCCCTCTAACGTCTCTCCCCCTCTCATTATCTCTCCCCTCTCCCATTTCCCATCTCTCTCTCTCTCCCCATCTTCTCTCTCCCCCCTCTCTCCTCTCTCTCCCTCTCTCACTTCCATCTCCCCCTTCTCCCCATCTCTTTGCCCTCTCTTTGCCCTCTCTTTGCCCTCTCTTTGCCCCTCTCTCCTCTCTCTCTCTCTCTCTCTCTCTCTCTCTCTCTCTCACTCTCGCTCTCTCTCTCTCTCTCTCTCTCTCTCTCTCTCTCTCTCTCTCTCTCTCTCTCTCTCTCTCTCTCTCTCTCTCTCTCTCTCTCTCTCTCTATCTCTCTCTCTCTCTCCTCCCTTTTCCTTCTCTCTCTCTCTCTACCTTTCCCTTCTCTCCGTCTCTTTCTCTCTCTCTCTCCCTTTTCCCTTCTCACTCTCCCCTCTCTCTTCTCCACTTTCCCTCTCTCTTTCTCTCTCTCTCTCACTCTCTCTCCTCTTTTCCTTCTTTCTCTCTCTCTCTCACTCTCTCTCACTTTTCTCTTAAAAAAAATGGTGGGGAATCGCAGGACCCAGGGATCAGACGGTTTTGGTAGGGAGGAGTGGATGGAGGTGCAGTGGAAAAGGATGGAACAAGAGTGGGAGAGAAAATTAGGAGAGCTTTCTGAAAAAATGGAGACAGAGCTTTCTGTGAAATTAGAAAAGAGGTTGGAGAAGGAGAAGAAGAATTGGGAGGCACAAGTCGAAACTGCAATAACCAGGATAAGGGTCCTAGAAGATGAGGTAAACAGGCTGAAGCAAGTTACAGGGGCATTGACCAGAGAAGACACAGCATATGAAGCTGAGAGGCCGAACAGGAAGGATGAAGATATGAATTATGCTAAGGCCATATCAACCTGCCAAGAAGGGCCAAGGAGTGAAAGGGGAGAGCAGCTGGGTGCAAGTGGAGAGGGTGTTAGGTTAAATGCAGAGGCACAATGCTACCAAGAGCCACTGGAAAAAAACATGCGAGAAAATGACCACGTACAGACAGGAACCAGAGTCACAGAGGGAGAGGCAATGGGAGGAGGAAAGGGCTAAATCAGTGTTTATCCATGGGTTTCAGGAGAGAGAGAGGAAAGGACACACACTGAAAGACGGCAGGCAGGAAGAAAGAAGATTGAGAACATTATCAAGGAAATAGGTGAAGAAGAAATGGACGAGATTGTAAATTTTCATAGAATACGGGGGTACTTGAAGGGGAGAAAACGACTGATCAAGCTAATTCTCAGGACTGAAACAGTATGGAACAGGATCCTCCAAGAGAAACCATGGTTGAAATACTCAGAAAAGTACAAGAGCGTGTTCCTAGACAGAGACAGAACACAAACAGAGAGACAGCAGCTGAGGGAGAGGACAAAAAAGCGAAAGGAGCTAGGAAAGGAGACAAGGATGGAACCAGCAAAGGTCAGTCAGAGCAGAACAGAGCAAGCACACACACAACTATCCTCAGAACACCATCCCAACACAAACTACAATCCACATGCACAGCTTCCACCCAACACCCAGCTATAGAATCCCACAGTATGCTACCAGGTCTCCCACCCTCACAGGCCCCCCAAAGCACAGTGTTGGAAAGGAAACTGAAGGTATGGTACACAAAGGCTGATGGAATAACAAATAAGTGGGATGAGTGGCACAGAAGAGTCAAAGAGGCATCACCGGACATCATAGCTCTCACAGAAACCAAGCTAACAGGCATGATAACAGATGCCATCTTTCCAATGGGATACCAGATCCTGAGGAAAGACAGAGATAACAGGGGGGTGGAGGAGTGGCACTGTTGTTCAAAAACCGATGGAATTTTAATGGGCTGGAGAGAGGAGACAGCAGAGAAGCAAGCGATTACATTGTGGGAACACTTCACTCTGGAGGTCCCAAGGTGGTAATTGCAGTGATGTATAACCCACCACAGAACAGCAGGAGTCCATGGCAAGAGTATGACGAGAGCAATAGAGCGATGGTTGACACACTGGCTGCAGTGGCCAGAAGAGCTCATGCATGCAGGGCAAAGCTCCTGATCATCGGCGATTTTAACCACAAGGAGATCGATTGGGAGAACTTGGAGCCACATGGGGGCCAAGACACATGGAGGGCTAAGATGATGGAGGTGGTACTGGAAAATTTCATGCACCAACACATAAGGGACACTACAAGAGAGAGAGGAGAGGATGAACCAGCAAGACTGGACCTAGTATTCACCTTGAGTAGTGCAGATATTGAGGACATCACATACGAAAGACCCCTTGGGGCCAGAGATCGTGTGGTTTTAAGCTTCGAATACACAGTAGAGCTTCAAGTGGAGGTGGAAGCAGGAAGGCCAGGACAAATGAAGCCAAACTACAAGAAACGGGACTACATGGGAATGAGGAACTTCCTGAACGGGGCTCAGTGGGACAGAGAACTGGCAGGGAAGCCAGTTAATGAGATGATAGAATATGTAGCAACAATGTGCAAGGAGGCTGAGGAGAGGTTTGTACCCAAGGGTAACAGGAATAATGAAAAAGCCAGGATGAGCCCATGGTTCACCCAAAGGTGCAGGGAGGCAAAAACCAAGTGTGCTAGGGGATGGAAGAAATATAGAAGGCAAAGGACCCAGGAGAATAAGGAGAGCAGTGGTAGAGCCAGAAATGAATATGCACAGATTAAGAAGGGAGGCCCAACGACAATATGAAAACGACATAGCAGCGAAAACCAAATCTGACCCAAAGCTGTTATACAGCCACATCAGGAGGAAAACAAGAGTCAAGGACCAGGTAATCAGGCTAAGGAAGGAAGGAGGAGAGACAACAAGAAATGACCGTGAAGTATATAACGAACTCAACAGTAGATTTAAAGAAGTGTTCACAGAGGAGACAGAAGGGGCTCCAGAAAGACGGAGAGGTGAGGCACACCACCAAGTGCTGGACACAGTACACACAACCAAGGAAGAAATGAAGAGGCTTCTGAGTGAGCTAGATACCTGAAAGGCAATGGGGCCAGATAACATCTCTCCATGGGTCCTGAGAGATGGAGCAGAGGAGCTCTGTTTACCCCTAACAACAATATTCAATACATCTATCGAAACAGGGAGATTGCCTGAGGCATGGAAGACAGCAAATGTAGTCTCAATCTTTAAAAAGGAGGCAGACATGAAGCACTAAACTACAGACAAGTGGATGACATGTATAGTATGCAAAGTCATGGAGAAGATTGTCAGGAGAAGAGTGGTGGAACACCTAGAAAGGAATGATCTCATCAACAGCAGCCAACATGGTTTCAGGGATGGGAAATCCTGTGTCACAAACCTACTGGAGTATTATGACATGGTGACAGCAGTAAGACAAGAGAGAGAGGGGTGGGTGGATTGCATATTCTTGGACTGCAAGAAGGCGTTTGACACAGTTCCACACAAGAGATTAGTGCAAAAACTGGAGGACCAAGCAGGGATAACAGGGAAGGAACTACATTGGATCAGGGAATACTTGTCAGGAAGACAGCAGCGAGTCATGGTACGTGGCGAGGTGTGAGAGTGGGCACCTGTGACCAGCGGGGTCCCACAGGGGTCAGTCCTAGGACCAGTGCTCTTTCTGGTATTTGTGAACGACATGACGGAAGGAATAGACTCCGAAGTGTCCCTGTTTGCAGATGACGAAGTTGATGAGAAGAATTCATCTGATCGAAGACCAGGCAGAACTACAAAGGGATCTGGACAGGCTGCAGACCTGGTCCAGCAATTGGCTCCTGGAGTTCAACCCCACCAAGTGCAAAGTCATGAGGATTGGGGAAGGGCAAAGAAGACCGCATATGGAGCACAGTCTAGGGGGCCAGAGACTACAAACCTCACTCAAGGAAAAAGATCTTGGGGTGAGTATAACACCAGGCACATCTCCTGAAGCGCACATCAACCAAATAACTGCTGCAGCATGTGGGTGCCTTGCAAACCTCAGAACAGCATTCCGACATCTTAATAAGGAATCGTTCAGGACCCTGTACACCGTGTACGCAGGGCCGGATTACCGCATAGGCAAACGAGGCATTTGCCTAGGGCCCCGCGCATTTGGGGGCCCCGCGGTCCAAGGGGTTCAGGGGCTCATCCAAGACTGCGCACATGGTGCAAGTGCAAAGGGGTCCCTACCTAAAAAGTTCAAGTGTTTGGAGAGTAAAATTGATTTTTAAAAATTAATCAAAACAAAAATAAATAATGAAATAAAATAAAATAAAAATAAATAAACCTAACCATAGATGGCAACACTCAACACGCCTTTGTTTACATCAGAACAGCTGTGTTTTCCCGCTAATGGGTGAGTATGGGAGATTCCTCTCCAATTTTCTGTAGTAATTACACGTTATCTAGACGTGTACTGTGACAAATTAACTGAAGTGTTGATAGACATTGATGTGTATGGATAAATGTTTGTTTTCGCCTCTAAATGTTAATAAGGGAGGTAACTGATAGGGTTACTTGACCAGTAAAGACGCACAAAATGCGTGCTAAAGGAATAACAGGAAAAGTCGGTCGATGGATCTATAATTTCCTCACTAACAGAACACAGAGAGTAGTCGTCAACAGAGTAAAGTCCGAGGCAGCTACGGTGAAAAGCTCTGTTCCACAAGGCACATGGACCAGTAAAGACACATTTTTGGTAAAAATACTATAAAGAAAAGCCTAAAAACGCAAACTGACTTCCGTTTGTAGGTTTTAAAAGCACTTTGTCCTGTCTTTAAGTCTTTATCATTTCAATAACAGATCTCAATTGATTGATGTTCTACATCACTTCCGTCGCAAATGCTTAGTTTTCAAGTTGCGACGGAAGTGATGTAGAATATTCGAATTTACTACATATTTCCCCAGAAATACATAAGCCACATCAGAAAATCGTTGGTTGGGTGAAACTGAAAATTGTCCCTGCATTCTTTAATTCTCGTGTCCTTATCTATGGTGGTAGGCCATATATCATGCAAAACATAATGATTAGTTTAGTTATGAAAATGGTAATATAAATACCATTGTGTATTGTTCTTGGACTCAGTATGATTTCTATTTAAGTAAATTGGAGATCAAGGAGGATGAATTAGTAAAATATTCGTAGCCCAAATCAATAACCTAATCTATGGTAAAAGTTCTGTATATGACTCCTTTCTGGTAACGTTTTGAATTTTTAGATGCGCAGCCAGAGGAAAGGGAGCTACAAGGGCCATATCGCCCCAATTGACAGAAAAAAAATTAATAATAATTAAAAAATTAATAATTGATAATGAAAAATTTGTATTTGCATGATTACAGACTGTGATACATCCTCATTATGGCATCTCGTGAACGTGATGTTGGACGTTCTTGTGCGAGTGGGTCACAGAAAAGAAAGAAGAAAATTCAAGAAGAAGAACAGAAAAAGAAAGATGTAGGAAGCTGCAGAAAGATCACAGACATGCTCACGAAAACAGTTTCTGATGTTACCAGTACAGTTGAATCTGCAGATACGTCAGATCATTCAGGAAGCTCTCCCTCCATTATTTATCAGCCAGCATCTACTTCTTTTGTGTCTCCTCTCAATGTCTCAACGGACATTTCATCCACAGGATTTGTCTTAAAAGATTCTGCCTCATGGCCAAATGTAATCCCAGATTCTCTACGTAATGCTTTCATTGCAGAAAACTTCAGTCAAACTCTGAACATTGACTTTAGGAAATCAGCAAGGATTTATGATGATGGAAGTCGTCGTTGTTTAAAGTCATCTATGTTTTATAGGAAGCTTGCAAATTCAGAAACTGTGAAAAGATAATGGATGGTATACTCTGAAAGCTCAGGAAAAGTGTACTGTTCAGCATGCAAGTTATTTTCTACCAAAGAAAATACCTTCACACAGGGGTTCAATGACTGGAAAAATTCCAAGCGTTTCGAGGAACATGAAAACAGCACCACTCACAGGAGCTGCATTTTAGCCAGTGTATTTCGTGCACAGAAAAAAGGCTTATTGGATTCTCATTTGGAAAATCAAACTGATAAAGAGCGCACTTATTGGAGAAAAGTTCTAGAAAGAGTTGTTGCTGTTGTAAAATTCTTAGCTCTAAGAGGACTTGCTTTCCATGGAGAAAATGAGGTTTTTGGCTCGGAAAACAATGGCAATTTCCTAGGGATCATAGAACTGTTAGCACAATTCGATCCATTCTTAGCAAATCATGTGTCACGCCTTGGGAATGCAGGAAGAGGCACTGTATCTTACATGTCATCTACTATATGCAATGAATTTATTAAACTGATGACTAAGAAGGTCCTCAATAACATCATAGCAGCTGTGAAAACTGCAAAATACTTTGCAATAAGTGTAGATTCAACACCAGATATTTCACATACAGATCAATTGACATTCATTGTTCGCTTTGTCGACTCCAGTGGTAAGCCTGTAGAGCGCTTTATAAAATTCATTACTCTTTCAGGCCATGATGGAGAAACAATGATGAATGTAGTCAAGCCCGTATCAAGCAAATCAACCCACTTGCTGAATATGTGCCCTGCTCAGCACATTCTCTTAATCTTGTTGGGTCATGTGCTGCGGAGTGTTGTGCGCTGCAGTTTCATTTTTTGGACTTTTACAAGCACTCTTTAATTTTTTCTCTGCTTCAACGCATCGGTGGAGTATACTCAAGTCAACCATTCATGGAGATGTCATCAAATCATTATCAACAACAATGTGGTCAGCGCAGCATGATGCAACACATGCTTTGAAAGACAGCTTTGCTGAAATACGTTCTGCTTTGATCCAAATAGCAGATGATGAAGACCAGACAGCAACTACAAGAAGCGAAGCAGCCAGCTTAGCATCAAAATTGGAAGATTTTGAATTGGCCTTACTCTGTGTGCTTTGGGACTGTATACTGGAACGGTTAAATGCCACGAACAAGACACTTCAGAAAACTGAAATTGAAATGGCTACTTGTGCTAACCTCTATGCAGGCTTAGTGGAATTTGTAAGCTCACTTCGCAATGATGAAGCTTTTGAAATGTTTGAAGAGAAAGCTAAACTGCTGGTGAAAGACTACAGTTACCGGGCTGATCCTCAGCAGTCAAGGAAGAGGAAACGCAATTTTGAAGAGCCAGATAATGAAATTGTGTTGCTACCAAGGCAGAAATGTAAGACAGCTGCATACTTCGTCATTCTGGATTCACTGATTGCAGAATTGGTGAAAAGAAAAGAAATCTACCAGAATCTCAATGACAAGTTTGGATTTCTGTTCAAAATTACTACTATGCCAGATGCAGAATTGAGAGAAGCTGCATTAAAGTTGCAACAACACCTTTCAGCAGATGTTCAGGACACATTTGTTGAAGAAATAGTTCATTTTTCTGGGTATATGAATCAGATTAAAGCTCCACCTGAAAAAATGTGCGCCCTCAGCTGCTTTGAAACATTTAAGAAATGCAGGTATCTCAGAAACCTTCCCTAATGTTGACATAGTGTATCGCCTTTACCTAACACTTCCAGCTACTAACTGTGAAGGAGAACGTTCATTTTCTGTTTTGAAAAGAGTGAAAAACCAGCTCCGTTCAACAATGAGCCAAGACAAATTGTGTAACCTAGCCTTGTTGACCATTGAGTCTGATCTAACAAAAAATATTGATTTTCAGAATATAATTGATGATTTTGCCAATATGAAATCCAGAAAAAAGTTTATTTAAGAAGTGCCTGTGAATATAAACAATTCTTTACTTTCTTGAATTTATATGATTTGATAGTCTTATGCATGATGCAATGATAACAATAATGGTCAGTGATTTATAAAGGAATAATAGTGCTGTAGTGGTTATGCTGAATATAATAGGTACATGATGTCACTACTTTAATAGCCTAATCTAGTAATACTATGCTGTCTTGAGTTTATTCTCTTTAAAATGCATGATTTAACAAGATAGTTATAATGGCTGTTGGTAAATGGATTTGGTTGACTTGATGTACTTTCACTATTAAATTTAATCTAAATAGCCAGAATGTATTTAATTAGACCTTAAACAGGCTCACACCGACCCCCCCCCACCCCCAAGCTGGAAGGGGTCGCTTCGCTTACCCGTAACTCAAAGGGGCCCCGCCAATCTGAATAGCCTAGGGCCCGGAGACTTCTTAATCCGGCCCTGCGTGTACGTTAGGCCCATATTGGAGTATGCGGCACCAGTTTGGAACCCACACCTAGCCAAGCACCTAAAGAAACTAGAGAAAGTGCAAAGGTTTGCAACAAGACTAGTTCCAGAGCTAAGAGGTATGTCCTACGAGGAGAGGTTAAGGGAAATCAACCTGATGACACTGGAGGACAGGAGAGATAGGGGATACAGGATAACGACATACAAAATACTGAGAGGAATTGACAAGGTGAACAAAGACAGGATGTTCAAGAGATGGGACACAGTAACAATGGGACACAGTTGGAAGCTGAAGACACAGATGAATCACAGGGATGTTAGGAAGTATTTCTTCAGCCACAGAGTAGTCAGTAAGTGGAATAGTTTGGGAAGCGATGTAGTGGAGGCAGGATCCATACATAGCTTTAAGCAGAGGTATGATAAAGCTCACGGCTCAGGGAGAGTGACCTAGTAGCGATCAGTGAAGAGGCGGGGCCAGGAGCTCGGACTCGACCCCCGCAACCTCAACTAGGTGAGTACATGTGTGTGTGTGTGTGATCGAAGACCAGGCAGAACTACAAAGGGATCTGGACAGGCTGCAGACCTGGTCCAGCAATTGGCTCCTGGAGTTCAATCCCACCAAGTGCAAAGTCATGAAGATTGGGGAAGGGCAAAGAAGGCCGCAGACGGAGTACAGTCTAGGGGGTCAGAGACTACAAACCTCACTCAAGGAAAAAGATCTTGGGGGTGAGTATAACACCAGGCACATCTCCTGAAGCGCACATCAACCAAATAACTGCTGCAGCATATGGGCGCCTAGCAAACCTCAGAACAGCATTCCGACATCTTAATAAGGAATCATTCAGGACCCTGTACACCGTGTATGTTAGGCCCATATTGGAGTATGCGGCACCAGTTTGGAACCCACACCTAGCCAAGCACGTGAAGAAACTAGAGAAAGTGCGAAGGTTTGCAACAAGACTAGTCCCAGAGCTAAGAGGTATGTCCTACGAGGAGAGGTTAAGGGAAATCAACCTGACGACACTGGAGGACAGGAGAGATAGGGGGGACATGATAACGACATACAAAATACTGAGAGGAATTGACAAGGTGGACAAAGACAGGATGTTCCAGAGATTGGACACAGTAACAAGGGGACACAGTTGGAAGCTGAAGACACAGATGAATCACAGGGATGTTAGGAAGTATTTCTTCAGCCACAGAGTAGTCAGTAAGTGGAATAGTTTGGGAAGCGATGTAGTGGAGGCAGGATCCATACATAGCTTTAAGCAGAGGTATGATAAAGCTCACGGCTCAGAGAGAGTGACCTAGCAGCGATCAGTGAAGAGGCTGGGCCAGGAGCTCGGACTCGACCCCCGCAACCTCAACTCAACTAGGTGAGTACTACAGTTCCACAGTTTCGTGACTACTCACAGTCACGAAATATATTCTTTAAATATATATATATATATATATATATATATATATATATATATATATATATATATATATATATATATATATATATATATATATATATATATATATATATAATGACCCTTATGAGGTCACACAATGGTTCACGTTGTAGCATGACCTCTGATTGTTCTGTCACAGGTTTACCTGGAGTTTACCTGGAGAGAGTTCCGGGGGTCAACGCCCCCGCGGCCCGGTCTGAGACCAGGCCTCCTGGTGGATCAGAGCCTGATCAACCAGGCTGTTGCTGCTGGCTGCACGCAAACCAACATACGAGCCACAGCCCGGCTGATCCGGAACTGACTTTAGGTGCTTGTCCAGTGCCAGCTTGAAGACTGCCAGGGGTCTGTTGGTAATCCCCCTTATGTGTGCTGGGAGGCAGTTGAACAGTCTCGGGCCCCTGACACTTATTGTATGGTCTCTTAACGTGCTAGTGACACCCCTGCTTTTCATTGGGGGGATGGTGCATCGTCTGCCAAGTCTTTTGCTTTCGTAGTGGGTGATTTTCGTGTGCAAGTTCGGTACTAGTCCCTCTAGGATTTTCCAGGTGTATATAATCATGTATCTCTCCCTCCTGCGTTCCAGGGAATACAGGTTTAGGAACCTCAAGCGCTCCCAATAATTGAGGTGTTTTATCTCCGTTATGCGCGCCGTGAAAGTTCTCTGTACATTTTCTAGGTCGGCAATTTCACCTGCCTTGAAAGGTGCTGTTAGTGTGCAGCAATATTCCAGCCTAGATAGAACAAGTGACCTGAAGAGTGTCATCATGGGCTTGGCCTCCCTAGTTTTGAAGGTTCTCATTATCCATCCTGTCATTTTTCTAGCAGATGCGATTGATACAATGTTATGGTCCTTGAAGGTGAGATCCTCCGACATGATCACTCCCAGGTCTTTGACGTTGGTGTTTCGCTCTATTTTGTGGCCAGAATTTGTTTTGTACTCTGATGAAGATTTAATTTCCTCATGTTTACCATATCTGAGTAATTGAAATTTCTCATCGTTGAACTTCATATTGTTTTCTGCAGCCCACTGAAAGATTTGGTTGATGTCTGCCTGGAGCTTTGCAGTGTCTGCAATGGAAGACACTGTCATGCAGATTCGGGTGTCATCTGCAAAGGAAGACACGGTGCTGTGGCTGACATCCTTGTCTATGTCGGATATAAGGATGAGGAACAAGATGGGAGCGAGTACTGTGCCTTGTGGAACAGAGCTTTTCACCGTAGCTGCCTCGGACTTTACTCTGTTGACGACTACTCTCTGTGTTCTGTTAGTGAGGAAATTATAGATCCATCGACCGACTTTTCCTGTTATTCCTTTAGCACGCATTTTGTGCGCTATTACGCCATGGTCACACTTGTCGAAGGCTTTTGCAAAGTCTGTATATATTACATCTGCATTCTTTTTGTCTTCTAGTGCATTTAGGACCTTGTCGTAGTGGTCCAATAGTTGAGACAGACAGGAGCGACCTGTTCTAAACCCATGTTGCCCTGGGTTGTGTAACTGATGGGTTTCTAGATGCGTGGTGATCTTGCTTCTTAGGACCCTTTCAAAGATTTTTATGATATGGGATGTTAGTGCTATTGGTCTGTAGTTCTTTGCTGTTGCTTTACTGCCCCCTTTGTGGAGTGGGGCTATGTCTGTTGTTTTTAGTAACTGTGGGACGACCCCCGTGTCCATGCTCCCTCTCCATAGGATGGAAAAGGCTCGTGATAGGGGCTTCTTGCAGTTCTTGATGAACACAGAGTTCCATGAGTCTGGCCCTGGGGCAGAGTGCATGGGCATGTCATTTATCGCCTGTTCGAAGTCATTTGGCGTCAGGATAACATCGGATAGGCTTGTGTTAATCAAATTTTGTGGCTCTCTCATAAAAAATTCATTTTGATCTTCGACTCTCAGTCTGGTTAGCGGCTTGCTAAAAACTGAGTCATATTGGGACTTGAGTAGCTCACTCATTTCCTTGTTGTCATCTGTGTAGGACCCATCTTGTTTAAGTAGGGGCCCAATACTGGACGTTGTTCTCGATTTTGATTTGGCATAGGAGAAGAAATACTTTGGGTTTCTTTCGATTTCATTTATGGCTTTTAGTCCTTCCCGCGATTCCTGACTCCTAAAGGATTCTTTTAGCTTAAGTTCGATGCTTGCTATTTCTCTGACCAGTGTCTCCCTACGCATTTCAGATATATTGACCTCTTTTAGCCGCTCTGTTATTCTTTTCCGTCGCCTGTAAAGGGAGCGCCTGTCTCTTTCTGTTTTACATCTACTCCTCCTTTTTCTTAGAGGAATAAGCCTTGTGCATACATCGAGTGCTACCGAGTTAATCTGTTCTAGGCATAAGTTGGGGTCTGTGTTGCTTAGTATATCTTCCCAGCTTATATCGGTTAGGACTTGGTTTACTTGGTCCCACTTTATGTTTTTGTTATTGAAGTTGAATTTGGTGAATGCTCCCTCGTGACTAATCTCATTATGTCGGTCTGGGGCTCCGCGCATACATGACTGAACCTCAATTATGTTGTGATCTGAGTATATTATTTTTGATATAGTGATATTTCTTATCAGATCATCATTGTTAGTGAAGATGAGGTCTAGTGTATTCTCCAGTCTAGTAGGCTCTATTATTTGCTGGTTTAAATTGAATTTTGTGCAGAGATTTAAAAGCTCGCGTGAGTGTGAGTTTTCATCAGAGCTGCCTCCTGGTGTTATTACTGCAACAATATTATTTGCTATATTCCTCCAGCTTAGAGAATGACGTAATATGTTTGAACATTTACCTGACCTCAGTTACGTCAGGTTAAGAGAAAGTGTCAGCTAATGACATGACTTCAGTCAGGTCAGGTCTAGAGGTCATGACCATTTTTAAACTTGGCCTAGTAATATGGCCTAAGTTAGGTCAGGTCAGGTAGTAGCGTGTCCAGGGGTTCAGACATTTACCTGACGTGACTCGATAAGACCAGTCTTACGTTCATCGGTAAGCCAGGTCCTCCTTTTTTGTTCTTTCTTTCCCCTCTTCTCTCTGTTTTACCTTTCCCTCTCTCTCTCTCCCCTCTTGCCTGTACACCACTCTGACCACCACGGGATCAACTCTCATAGCCGCCAGATATTTGAAGAGTGGTGAGAGGGGCGAGGGAGGGGAGTGAGAGAGTGAGAGCGAGAGTGTTGGGTTCTCTCTCTCTCTCTCTCTCTCTCTCTCTCTCTCTCTCTCAAGGAGTCGAACCCATGCTGTTTTGGCCCGCCTCATGGTAAGCGAAAACGCGTGAAGCTTTAGACCACTAGACCACACAATACTTAACAATGGCGCATCCAGCCAAGCTAGATGTTGTACACGCCATCAAAGGACATACGGTGGTGTGGACGCCTCTGAGCTATCATGTTATGCACTCTTATACACTTCAATCATGTCATGCACTCTTATAACCTACATATATGTCATGGACTCTTATACACTGTCTTCATGTTACACTTTCTTAAACATTGCTTTTATATTATACACTCTACTCATACACCGTATATCCTCTAAATGGAAGGTCAGCTGACATTCTTACGTGTATATCTCTCCCGTACTTCTCGCATTGTATTAAGAGGCCCCTTAACAATAACCCCTTAACCATTACTCATTAACTGTAACCCTTTGGCTGCTACTCCTTGGCTATGACCCCCTTAACCTTGGTCTCTCACATTTGATTTGCATCATTTGTTTATCTACTTAGCGGGGAGGGGTTAGGGGGAAGGGGGAGGAAGGGGAAGATCGGCAGGAACAATTAAGGGGAGAGGGAAAAAAACATTTTAAGGAGGGAAGGAAATTCCCTTTAGGAGATTAATTCCCGGAGACCTGATTCCTTATTCTCACTGTTACTCCTGCCAGGACGGTATTTTAATTGTGGGGGAGTGAAGGAATTTAAATTGATCTCATTTTCTTTCTTTCTCTCTCTCTCTCTCTCTCTCTCTCTCTCTCTCTCTCTCTCTCTCTCTCTCTCTCTCTCTCTCTCTCTCTCTCTCTCTCTCTCTCTCTCTCTCTCTCTCTCTCTCTCTCTTTCTCTATCCCTCTCTCTCTCTCTCTCTCTGTCTCTCTCTGTCTGTCTCTCTCTCTCTCTCTTTTTCTCTTTCCCTCTCTCTTTCTGTCTGTCTGTCTGTCTCCCTCCCCCGTCTCTCTCTCTCTCTCTCTCTGTCTGTCTCTCTCTGTCTCTCTCTCTCTCTCTCTCTCTCTCTCTCTCTGTCTCTCTCTGTCTCTGTCTCTCTCTGTCTCTGTCTCTCTCTCTGTCTCTCTATCTCTCTCTCTCTCTCTCTCTCTCTCTCTCTCTCTCTCTCTCTCTCTCTCTCTCTCTCTCTCTCTCTCTCTCTCTCTCTCTCTCTGTCTCTCTCTCTCTCTCTGTCTCTCTCTCTCACACACACACACACCACCAGTGTTCTAATCTCCGCTCTCCCCTCCCGCCTCTCCCTCCCCTCTCATCCCTCCTCGCTTCCCCCTCTCCCCCTCCCCCTTGTCTCCCCACTCGTTTGATTTGGGTGGAAATTACAGTGACCACTCTCAGCCTCTCGTCTCTGTGAGAGAGTTCTCGCGTCTCTCTGCGTTATCGTCGGCTCTGGAGGCATTATTATTTTTTATTTTCCGCCGAACAACGAGAGATGAACAACAACAAACAAAAAATAACGAAGAACAATGTTGTGACATTGGAAAATGATTATATATATATATATATATATATATATATATATATATATATATATATATATATATATATATATATATATATATATATTTTTAAACGAAAATAAACGTTTACGACGTTGATGTGATGTTTGCTCGTTTACGAGATGGGAGAGTGGGAGGGGGAGGGGGAGAAAGGGGAGGGGAAAAGGAGGGGGAGGGGAGGGAGTAGCGAAGGGGAGGGGGAAGATAGAGGGGAAAACAGGAAGAAAATCAGGAGAGGGGAAGGGAAGAAAAAATGGAAAGAGGGAGAAGGGGGAGAGTGGGATGAGGGGAGTAGGATGAGGGAGTAGGATAATGGAATGGGATGATGGGAGTGGCATGAGGAGAGTGGCATGTGAGAGTGAAATGAAGGGAGAGGGATGAGGTGAGTGGGTTGAGAAGAGTTGAATGAGGGGAGTGAGATAAGGGAGTGGGATATGGGAGTGGGATGAAGGAAATGGTATAAGAGGAGTTTGATAAGGGAGTGGGATGAGGGGAGTGGGGTAAGGGAGTGGGATGAGGGAAGTGGGATGAGGAGAATGGAATAAGGAATGGGATGAGGAGAGTGGAATGAGAGGAGTGGGATAAGGGAGTGGGATGAGGGGGAGTGAGATGAGAGAGTGGGACGAGGGAATGGAATGAGGGAGTTGGATGAAAGGATGCGATGAGGGAGTGGAATGAGGGAGTGGGATGAAGTGGGATGAGGGACTGGGATGAGGGAGTGGAATGATGGAGTGGGATGACTGGAGCGGAATGAAGGGAGTGGAATGATGGAGTAGGATGAAGGAGTGGAATGAGAGAGTGGGACGAAAGAGTGGAATGAGGGGAGGGGTATGACTGGATTGGGATGAAGGGAGTGGAATGAGGGAGTGAGATGAGGGAGTGGAATAAGGGGAGTGGGATGAGAGGAGGGAGATGAGGGAGTGGGATGAGGGAGTGGAATGAGGAAGTGGGTTGAGAGGAGTGGGATGACTGGAGTGGGATGAAGGAGTAGGAGGAGGGAGTGGGATGAGTGGAGTGGAATGAGAGAAGTAAAATGAAGGGAGTGAGATGAAGGGAGTGAGATGAGGGGACTGGGATGAGGGAATGGGATGAGGAGCTTCTGATGAAGGGAGTGGAATGAGGGCGTGGGACGAGAGAGGGGAACGAGGGAGTAGAATGAGGGGTGGGATGAGGGAGTGCGATGAGAGAGTGGGATGAGGGAGTAGGAAGAGGGAGTGGAATGATGGAGTGGGATGACTGGAGTGGGATGAAGGGCGTGAAATGATGGAGTGGGATGAAGGAGTGGAATGAGAGAGTGGGACGAAGGAGTGGAATGAGGGGAGGGGTATGACTGGATTGGGATGGAGTGGAATGAGGGAGTGAGATGAGGGAGTGGAATAAGGGGAGTGGGATGAGAGGAGGGAGATGAGGGAGTGGGATGAGGGAGTGGAATGAGGAAGTGGGTTGAGAGGAGTGGGATGACTGGAGTGGGATGAAGGAGTAGGAGGAAGTGGGATGAGTGGAGTGGAATGAGAGAAGTAAAATGAAGGGAGTGAGATGAGGGGACTGGGATGAGGGAATGGGATGAGGGGCGTCTGATGAAGGGAGTGGAATGAGGGCGTGGGACGAGAGAGTGAAACGAGGGAGTAGAATGAGGGGTGGGATGAGGGAGTGCGATGAGAGAGTGGGATGAGGGAGTAGGAGGAGGGAGTGGAATGATGGAGTGGGATGACTGGAGTGGGATGAAGGGAGTGAAATGATGGAGTGGGATGAAGGAGTGGAATGAGAGAGTGGGACGAAGGAGTGGAATGAGGGGAGGGGTATGACTAGATTGGGATGAAGGGAGTGGAATGAGGGAGTGAGATGAGGGAGTGGAATAAGGGGAGTGGGATGAGAAGAGGGAGATGAGGGAGTGGGATGAGGGAGTGGAATGAGGAAGTGGGTTGAGAGGAGTGGGATGACTGGAGTGGGATAAAGGAGTAGGAGGAGGGAGTGGGATGAGTGGAGTGGAATGAAAGAAGTAAAATGAAGGAAGTGAGATGAAGGGAGTGAGATGAAGGGACTGGGATGAGGGAATGGGATGAGGGGCGTCTGATGAAGGGAGTGGAATGAGGGCGTGGGACGAGAGAGTGGAACGAGGGAGTAGAATGAGGGGTGGGATGAGGGAGTGCGATGAGAGAGTGGGATGAGGGAGTAGGAGGAGGGAGTGGGATGAGTGGAGTGCGATGAGGGAAGTGGGATGAGTGAGTGGAATGAGGAATGGGATGGGGGAGTGTTATGAAGGGAATGGAATGAGGGAGTGGGACGATAGAGTGGAATGAGGGAGTAGAATGAGGAAGTGGGTTGAGAGGAGTGGGATGACTGGAGTGGGATAAAGGAGTAGGAGGAGGGAGTGGGATGAGTGGAGTGGAATGAAAGAAGTAAAATGAAGGAAGTGAGATGAAGGGAGTGAGATGAAGGGACTGGGATGAGGGAATGGGATGAGGGGCGTCTGATGAAGGGAGTGGAATGAGGGCGTGGGACGAGAGAGTGGAACGAGGGAGTAGAATGAGGGGTGGGATGAGGGAGTGCGATGAGAGAGTGGGATGAGGGAGTAGGAGGAGGGAGTGGGATGAGTGGAGTGCGATGAGGGAAGTGGGATGAGTGAGTGGAATGAGGAATGGGATGGGGGAGTGTTATGAAGGGAATGGAATGAGGGAGTGGGACGATAGAGTGGAATGAGGGAGTAGAATGAAGGGGTGGGATGAGAGGAGTTGGATGACTGGGGTGGGATGAAGGGAGTGGGATGAGGAGAGTGGAAAATTTAGAGGGCGAGGATAAGAGAGGTAGTGGGGAGGGGAGTTTGGGTTGGTGTCAGGAGTAAGGAGTAATGAGGGGGAAGGGGAGGGGAGGGCAATATTTCCACCAATAGCGTGCTTCTTCAAGCACAGAGGGAGGGGGAGGGAGGGGGATGACGACGATGGTGGCTTGTCTTGATGCGGGTAACGGGCTCTTGATCCCAGGAATGTCAGCTACCCTCACATTCTTGGGATCGATCCTGATTAATTTCCGCGCCCCAGGTTTTTTTTCGGGGTAGCCCTACAGTTTTAGCGCTTCCTAAAACACATATTAATAATAATAATAATAATAATAATAATAATAATAATAATAATAATAATGATAATAATAATACTAATAATAATGATAATAATAATACTAATAATAATTATAATAACAGTAAAACAAGAATAATAATAATAATAATATTAATTTTAATAATAATAATAATAATAATAATTGTAATAACAGTAAAACAATAATAATAATATTAATTGTAATAATAATAATAATAATAATAATAATAATAATAATAATAATAATAATAATAATAATTATAATAATGAAAATAACAAAAATAATGAATAATAATAATGATAATAATAGTAATAATAATTATAATATGGAAAACAACAACAATAATGATGATAGTAATAATAATAATAACAACACTAATGCTAATAATAAAAAATTAACATTAATAAATAATAATAATAATAATAATAATAATAATAGTAATAATAATAATAATAATAATAATAATAATAATAATAATAATAATAATAATAATAATAATAATAATGAAAAGAACAACAACAGCAATAATGATGATGATAATAATATTAATAATAATAATAACCTGCTTCCCCTAAATCTCGTCATATACATTATCTTGCTCACACTCCAACAACACATCGGGTCACAAATAAAAAACTTCCACTCTGATCTAAAACGCTCACACGAGCTTGTTGGATGTTCAAGCCCCTAGCACTCAAACCCTCCATCCAACTTCGTCCATCCAACCTTTCCTGGGAGTACCCCCACCCATCCCCTCTACACTAGATTTAAACCCTCACAGTCATTCTATTTTTCTAGATCCTCCCAACCAACCTCAACAATCCCTCCTTGTGATATTTGAGATTGTATCGTGTTTTGTGATGCTATTGTCATCCTTGTGACCAGAAGTGGAGTTGGAGGCCTATATAGACCAGGAAAGATTCTCTGGCTAGCCTCTGTTGGGGACAGAGATGGGGGACTGTCCAAGTTCTTGGTACCTAACACCAAAAAGTGTTACTGGTTTTAAAACCTCCAAGTGAACTGTATTAGCTGTGTGTGGAATCAAAGGCACTTTTTTTTTACTGTAAGTGAATATTCATTGGGTTCAGATTATTGTTTTCTCCTGGCTCAGACATTTAGCTCAAACATTTAGGTAAATTACTGTAGTACATCTTCCCAGATATCATGCAGTATCAGCTCCATTTCTCACTAAGTTCGGTGTTCCCTATTACATTGTTATTAAATTGTAACAGTGCAAAAACTGTTTACCTTCCCCATATTTATTATTCAATTATTATATTTTGTGTGCGACTGTGAACATCTGAAGTGTGCTGGTAACTGCTAGATGTATTAATTGAAGAGGAAGTGGTCTTTGGATCTTAGGAAAGTCTTCAATCTTCTCAATATTGAGGTATATAATGGGCTGGACTCGGTAAAGTTTCAGTAGAGTCTGGAAGAATGTATATCGAGGCAAGTGTAATATGTACCTCTGTCTTACCTCATTCTTCATCATTTACTTCTACCACATTACTTCCCTTTATTGAGAGTAAGAAGGACTCACTCTTCATGCCCCGGATATATCATCTGAATAATAATTATGGTAACTTCACTCTTCCTCCTAATCTCCAAACTCCGAATTCTCTGCATAATACTCAGGCCTCACATTGCCATCCAACAAGACAATCTCCACTGCCTCCTCCTCACTGCTGCATTAATAACCCATGCTTCACACCCTACAACAGTGTTCGTATCACTATACTCTTGTACATTTTTTTTGCCTTCATGGATAAAGTTCTTTGTCTCCAGATACTTTAATGCACCACCTACATTGTTATTCCTTCTTTAATTCTATGGTTCGCCTCGCTTTTCAAAAGTCTATCTACCCCCAAGTTCACTACTAAATATTTAAACACATTTACCTCCTACTTACTACCTCCCTCCCATCTCAGTCCTCCATTGCCTATAATTTTTGGTGCTCTCACCTTGCTCTTTCCTGTAGTCACTTTTAATTTTTTTATTTTTGTTACATACCTTCCCAAATTCCTCCACCAACCTTTCCAATTTCTCCTCAGAATCTCCCAAACGAACCGTGTCATCGACAAAGAGCAGCTGTGATGATTCCCACTCTGCTTCCAACTGGTTATCTCTTAATCCCAACACCCTAGCATCACTTCTTGTACAACCCCATCTATGAATATGTTAAATAACCACGGCGACATCACACAATCCTGTCTAGGGTCTTTATTACTGGAAAATAATCCTCCCATTCTCTCCTTAATACTCGAACCTGAGCCTCGCTATCCACATAAAAATCTTATACTGTTATTTTTCTTTATCACGTATCACACAAATTCGCCACATCTGGCACGTTGTTCTATCAACTTTCTAAACCCATAAATGTAACAAAAGAGTTCCTTACCTAAATCTAAGTACTGTTGTACTGTTTACTTGTTTGCTTCAATGTTAACACTAAGTCTACACATCCTTTTCCCTTCCTAAATTCTCCTTGTTCCTCTGTAATCTTAATTTCTGTCTTACATTCAGTTCATTCAATAATAATTCTACCATACATTTTACCTGGGTTATTCACTGTAGCAGACTTATTCTTCTACTAACTGTGTACTCCATCTTGTCCCTTTTTAGCCTTTATACACTAGAACTATACATACTCTTTGCCAATCCTCAGGTACGTTTCTTCTTTCATGCATGAGTGAGAGGGGTTGGATTTATGTGGAACTTGCACATAAGCTGAAGGGATTATCAGGGCTTATTGTTTGGATAGCATTGAAAAATGGGTTGGGCAGATATTTTTGTTAGTGGGTTGAAATTGAGAATGACCTACCCAGTATGGGGCAATAGGCCTGTTGCAGTGTTCCTCCTTTCTTATGTTCTTATATATTGAACAAATTAACAAAACACTCGAAAACTACCTTATTTCGCGGCTTATAAGACTTGTTTTAGTTTCAATGGCTCGTCACCGGACGTAACTGGGAGAGCTACAACCCACCCCACACCCCAGACTTATAGCTCCCGTCACTGACCTTCAGTTTCTAGGACACAGGGTGGTTTTTGGAGACATTTTATGGAAAAAATGCGTCTAATAAGCCGCGAAATACGGTATATTCTCACTTTCTCTTAACATTTCTGTCATGATTCCATCAATCCCAGCTGCTTTACCACCACTAGCCACTGCCTCATGCACTTCACACTCACTCTTTATACTGACCAATACACGAAATAACTGCCTTCTTTACTTTCTCAATATTTAACAGCTCTTCGGATATTCCCTATATTCCCTCTGTCTCCCCGTGAAACATCTATTCTCTTTTGTTTTCAACTGTTTAATTCATTTGTTCCCTAAGCTAATTAGTCTCCTTCCATTTTTACTAATGTCTAACAAAAGCTTTCATTGGCTCTCCTTTTGCAATCCCTCATCACTCTATTATTCTCCCTTTTTCTTTTCATGTACCCCCTCCATCCCTGTCTATATCTATACATTGTAAAAAAAATCTCATATGCATTTTATCCTCCTTATCATTTACCTCCTCAATCCTCCACTCACCCCTCTTCCCACCTACACCTACTCTCCCATATTCAGAAACTTCTGCTGTACACTCAAACATTGCATTCTTAAATCTATCCTACACCTCTTAGGTTTCCTCCTCATTAAATATACTCTCTCTAATGCACCTTTCTCCCGGTAATTGTTTATATCTTACCCAATATTCTCCTTTAATTTATTCACTTTCACTTTCCTCTTACACACTAATGACATTGTCTTAGTGCCCCATCCACCTCTTACTCACACTTAGCTACCACTAAATTATGATACATCTATTGCTCCTCTAATAATATTCACACACAGAAGTCTGCTAATCATCCTTGTATATATTAGTACATAGTCTAACAAACCTGTGTCATAATCTATATGATATCTTGTGTACTCAACCTTTTTTTTTAAATAATTATTACGTATTACCGAATCCCTTTCCATACATAAATCAGTTTCCCATTATGATTTGCCCCTTGGGTCTCCTAGCTCGCTTACCACATCCTTTATAACACTTTATCCCACGTTAGCATTTACGTCCCCCACAACAACTATTTTCTCACATTAATCGAATCTCCCTAAACATTTGTTTAACGCCTCCCAAAATCTTTGTCTCTTTCCCAGGTGCATAAACACTTACTATAGCCAACTTCTATCATCCCACTCTTCTTGAGTTTCAATGTTTATACCCACTTATTTCCTTCCATAGATGAATATTTGACATCACGGGGAAAGAATTCTAGTCAACTTTCCCAGGGAACTGAAAGGAAATTATAATTGAAACTCAGATGAGTGTGTGTACATATATATGCGTAGCGGCATGTGTAGTACATAGTGAGTGTAAATAGTAGTAGTAGCAAGATGTACCTGTCATCATACGTCTTTATGAGATAGAAAACAGAGACGCCAGCAATACTGCCAGAGTGTAAAACAGTTAACAAGTTTCCACTTCATACATATTTTGGTAGAATGGTAATACCTCCCTGAGTGTTTGACGACTACCTGCTGATACACACACACACACACACACACACACACACACACACACACACACACACACACACACACACACACACAAACGCACACGCACACACACACAAGTGCTGGATGAGGTACATATAACCAAAGAGGAGGTGAAGAAGCTGCTATGCGAACTTGACA
>NC_091302.1:35417910-35432910 GCF_038502225.1 Cherax quadricarinatus | reverse complement strand
CTTGCCTTTGTTATATCCATCTTTGTCTCTCTCTCTCTCTCTCTCTCTCTCTCTCCCTCTCTCTCTCTCTCTCCTTCTTTCTGGACCACTATCCTCCCCCCGCAGCACTAAGCTTCCCTCTCGCCAGGGTGGAGGTAAGAGAAGACGGGACGCTGGTGATCCACGAGGTGCTTCAGACAGACGAGGGGGAGTATGTGTGCCACGCTACCAACCCAGCGGGCAGGAGGAGCTCCCCGCCTGCCATCCTCGATGTTATAGGTCAGTTAGAGAGAGAGAGAGAGAGGGGGAGGAGGGGGATTAAGAGCTCTTAGATTGTAAATAAAGTTAGAAACCCTAAACCTAACCTTGTAAAAGCCTGTGTAAGAAGAAAAGATAAATAGATACAGATAGATACAAGCATCACTACACTACCAGCATCACCACACTACCAGCATCATCACACTACCAACATCACCACACTACCATCATCACCACACCTACCAGCATCATCACACTACTATCATCACCACACCTACCAGCATCATCACACTACCATCATCACCACATTACCATCATCACCACACCTACCAGCATCATCACACTACCAGGATCACCACACTACCAGCATCACCACACTACCATCATCACCACACCTACCAGCATCATCACACTACCAGCATCATCACACTACCAGGATCACCACACTACCATCATCACCACACTACCATCATCACCACACCTACCAGCATCATCACACTACCAGCATCATCACACTACCAGGATCACCACGCTACCAGCATCACCACACTACCAGCATCACCACACTACCAGCATCATCACACTACCATCATCACCACACTATCAGCATCACCACACTAGAAGCATCATCACACTACCAGCATCACCACACTACCAGCATCACCAAACTACCAGCATCATCACACTTTCAGCATCACCACGCTACCAGCATCACCACACTACCACCATCACTATACTACCACCATCACCACACTACCACCATCACCACACTACCACCATCACCACACTACCACCTTCACCACATTATCACCATCACCACACTACCACCATCATTACACTACCACCATCACCACACTACCACCATCACCACACTACCACCATCACCACATTATCACCATCAGCACACTACCACCATCACCACACTACCACCATCAACACAATACCATCATCACCACTGCAACCATCACCTCTACGATCATCATTACAATACCACCATTACCACACTATCGCCATCATCACACTACCACCATCATGGCACTACCACCATCACCACACTGCCACCATCACCACACTACGATTTCACTACACTACCACCATCACCACACTACCCCCATTATCATACTACCACCATCACCACAATGCCACCATCACCACAATATCATCATCACCAGTGCAACCACCACCTCTACCATCATCATTACAATACCAACATCACCACACTGCCACCATCACCACACTATCACCATCACCACACTACCACCATCACCACATTACAATCATCACCACACTACCACCATCACTACACTACCACCATCACCACACTACCACCATCACCAAACTACCACCATTCCTGCACTATCACCATCACCACACTACCACCATCACCACATTACAATCATCACCACAGTACCACCATCACCACACTACCACTATCACCACACTACCACCATCACCAAACTACCACCGTTCCCACACTATCACCATCACCACACTACCACCATCACCACACTACCATCATCACACCACCACCCGACCACAAGTACCCCAACCATCTCTCCCATCACAAGTACCCACACCATCACTCCACCCAAGTACCCACACCACCACTCCACTATAAGTACCCACACCATCACCCTCATCCCAAGTACCCACACCATCACCCCACCACAAATACCCACACCATCACCTCACAATCAGTACCCACACCATCACCCCACCCCAAGTACCCACACCATCACCCCACCACAAATACCCACACCATCACCCCACCATAAGTACCCACACCACCCCATCATAAGTTCCCACCCCACCACCCCACCTCAAGTACCTACAATATCACTAACACCACAAATACGTACACTATCACCCCATCTCATGTAATAATAATAATAATAATAATAATAATAATAATAATAATAATAATAATAATAATAATAATAATAATAATAATATAACAATAATCTTTATTTTTACAAGTACATGTTACAACTTATCACACCTGATCACAACACCGCCACCATCACCCCCTCTTCTCCACCCTCACAGTTGCGCCGTTCTGGGTTAAGTCGCCCCGTGACGTGGTTGGGGTTGCGGGCGGCAAAGCAGAGCTCAGCTGTCGTGTGGGCGGCGATCCGACGCCGCACGTCACATGGCGTCGCGTGGGCGGCCGCATTCCAGTGGGCCGCGTGCGGGTGCTGCGAGACCGCGGGCTGCGGGTGTCGCCGCTGCGACCGGAGGATGCGGGAGTGTACCTGTGTAAAGCAACCAACAGAGCAGCAGAAATCACGGCCAACGCGTCCCTCACTGTCTTAAGTAAGTATACCGTCTTGTTGCTCATGTATGTACCGTCTTACCATATCTTTTCTGTGTATCACCATCCTCTTCAAGGTACCGTCTTTCCACACACACCCACACACACACACATACACACACACACACACACACACACACACACACGCACACACACACACACACACACACACACACACACACACACACACACATACACACGCACACACACACACACACACACACACACACACACATACACACACACACACACACACACATACACACGCACACACACACACACACACACACACACACACACACACACACACACACACACACACACACACACACACACACACACACACACACACACACACACAAACACACGCACACACACACACACACACACACACACACACGCACGCACGCACGCACGCACACACGCACACGCACACACACACACACACACACACACACGCACACACACACACACATACACACATACACACATACACACACACACACACACACACACACGCACGCACGCACGCACGCACACACACACACACACACACACACACACACACACACACACACACACACACACACACATACACACATACACATACACACACACATACATACACACACACACCACACACACACACACACATACACACACACATGCACACACACACACACACACACACACACACACACACACACACACACACACACACACACACACACACACACACACAAATGTAGTTCCCATTTTTAAAAAAGGAGACAGAAAAGGGGCACTAAACTATAGACCTGTGTCATTGACGTGTATAGTATGCAAAGTTATGGAGAAGATTGTCAGGAGGAGAGTGGTGGAGCACCTGGAACGAAACAAGAGTATAAATGCCAACCAGCATGGATTCATGGAAGGCAAATCCTGTGTCACAAACCTTCTGGAGTTTTATGGTAAAATAACAGAAGTAAGACACGAGAGAGAGGGGTGGGTTGATTGCATCTTCTTGGACTGCAAGAAGGCCTTTGACACAGTTCCTCACAAGAGATTAGTTCAGAAGCTAGAGCATCAGGCTCATATAACAGGAAGGGCACTGCAATGTATCAGAGAATACCTGACAGGGAGGCAACAACGAGTCATGGTACGTAATGATGTATCACAGTGGGCACCTGTGACGAGCGGGGTCCCACAGGGGTCGGTCCTAGGACCAGTGCTATTTTTGGTATATGTGAACGACATGATGGAAGGGTTAGACTTAGAAGTGTCCCTGTTTGCAGATGATGTGAAGTTAATGAGGAGAATCAAATCAGATGAGGACCAGGCAAGACTTCAAAGAGACCTGGACAGACTGGACACCTGGTCCAGCAAATGGCTTCTCGAATTTAATCCTGCCAAATGCAAAGTCATGAAGATAGGGGAAGGGCACAGAAGACCACAGACAGAGTATAGGCTAGGTGGCCAAAGACTGCAAACCTCACTCAAGGAGAAAGATCTTGGGGTGAGTATAACACCGAGCATGTCTCCGGAAGCACACATCAATCAGATAACTGCTGCAGCATATGGGCGCCTGGCAAACCTGAGAACAGCATTCCGATACCTTCGTAAGGAATCGTTTAAGACACTGTACACCGTGTATGTCAGGCCCATACTGGAGTATGCAGCACCTGTTTGGAATCCGCACTTGATAAAGCTCGTCAAGAAACTAGAGAAAGTACAAAGGTTTGCGACAAGGTTAGTTCCAGAGCTAAGGGGAATGTCCTATGAAGAAAGATAAAGGGAAATCGGCCTGACGACACTGGAGGACAGGAGGGTCAGGGGAGACATGATAACGACATATAAAATACTGCGTGGAATAGACAAGGTGGACAAAGACAGGATGTTCCAGGGAGGGGACACAGAAACAAGAGGCCACAATTGGAAGTTGAAGACATAAATGAGTCAGAGAGATATTAGGAAGTATTTCTTCAGTCATAGAGTTGTCAGGCAGTGGAATAGCCTAGAAAATGATGTAGTGGAGGCAGGAACCATACACAGTTTTAAGACGAGGTTTGATAAAGCTCATGGAGCGGGGAGAGAGAGGGCCCAGTAGCAACCGGTGAAGAGGCGGGGCCAGGAGCTAAGACTCGACCCCTGCAACCACAAATAGGTGAGTACACACACACACACACGCACATACACACACACACACACACATACACAACAATTCTTTATAAGGTCTCTGACTCAAGAAATCGTAATGACACGATTGCAAATAAACCATTCCCCCGGCCGGGATTGAACCCGCGGTCATAGAGTCTCAAAACTCCAGCCCGTCGCGTTAGCCACTAGACCAGCTAGCCACAATAAGATTCATCCAACTAGGTATATTTCTACACCATAGGAAGGTTAGCACAGGCACCTCTGTGACCACAAATGCAAGTTTTTACAGACGAATCTCCAGCTAGCATGGCCGTGACGAACTCTAGCTCAAGTCCCTTCAGTGCCGTCAACATGACTCAAGAAATCGTAATGACACGATTGCAAACAAACCATACCCCCGGCCGGGATTGAACCCGCGGTCATAGAGTCTCAAAACTCCAGCCCGTCGCGTTAGCCACTAGCAACATCTGCCACATTGTTTTTTTTTTTATCCACCATAAAGACGTCAAACACATCCTTGCCTGTAACTAAGTATTATTCAATAATATATTTCAGTAAAGACACTTATTCTACACATGCTTCACCCTTCCCAAATCCTTCTTTACGATCCTACTTCTTGTCTCTGAACCTTAAGTGTTCATCTGGTGTCAGATGAAGACTTAAGGTTCTTGTCTGAACCTTAATTAAGTCTTCATCTCGTGTCAAAGAAATTGTAAAAGGTAGGATTTTTCTGCTGAAAATCGCAAAAGAAAAAGTAATAATTAAAAAGAAAAAAGTGTCTAAATCCTAGAGAAAACCTTAAAAGATCTACATTAAACAATAATTTAGGAGTAATAAATTAGTCCTCAAGACAGAGGAGTTACGGTAACTTCTCTGAGCTCAAGTGCAGCACTGAAGGTGAGCAGTGCTATAGATCCTTCAAGAAACCTAAGTCACATGGATCCACAGAGACAGAGCGAAACATTAGCCAAGCCTCGCAGCTCTTCGTAGGCGTGCAGACGTCCCATAAGCCGAGACCATACTCGAGATGAGTTATCTTCTAACAACTGAAGGGTATCTCTCTCTCTCTGGTAGAAATCGATAGCTGACGGATGACAGAGTAATTTAACCAGGAAGAGCGTGGATAAGATTATTCAAGACTACACAGATTGTTAGGTACACAGCCGCTGTCATTGCTTGAAGCGTCGCAAGAACCAGTTTCATTTTCTCTTTGACTGTATTGCTAAACAAGTTTTAGTCTCCTTCCTTCGCCCAATTTCCTCGAGTTCAGCACCTTGCGCATTCGATTTCCTGACCATGTTCGCTTCTTGCTACCACAGCTCTTACTTTCTACTAAGACTCAGGTTGAAGATGCTCTCTTTCACACTGCCTCATTGCCAACGTTCTGCCTTTTCCTCTCTCCCAAATGATCTCTGCTGCCTTCGTGACCGTAACGTCACGAAGCGTAACATAAAGCACAGACTATAGTGTTAAGTATGGACTGTAAAGTTAAGCACGGACCATAACGTTAACGACGGACCGTAACGTTAATGAGGGACCATAACGTTAAGCACGGACTGTAACATTAATAAAAGCGTAACGTACGGACCGTTACGTTAATGAGGAGCCATAACGTGAGGGAAGAGAGACCATAAGCTGAGCAGATTGCCTGACTGTGTTGTGATATAACTCTCATCAAGATTGATCTTCAACTCCTCTACTTCCTGGTATTTTTTGACTCCCTCCTGCTAACGATGTCTTCAATTAGACTTAAGACGTAAAATTCGCGGGGCGTCAGTTAGACTTTGCGCTGAAATTAGTGTCGGGGGATGTGGGCGAAAATTGTCACTGCTGGATCTGCTAAATTATCACAGCAGATTTTCCCAAAACAAACTGTGTAATTGCAACATTTTTTAAAATTAATTTTGTGGAATGCGCGCCCCTCCTGACTCATTTTTTTTTTCTGTATATAATATTTTTCTGGGGGTGGTAAAATTTGACCAACATAAAAACAATATAGACCCTTTTTTTTTGTAATATACTCTATAGGGTTAAATTTACGTATGGTAATTGATTTATGTGGTTTTTCTATTGCTGTTTATCTAACTTTGTGTTAACTTCAGCATACTAAAATCTTATTAGGAGACGGAGGTTCGAGCCTACACTGCTCTTTGAACTGTATGGCCCACACAGGTTTAGCGCTGCACGCAAAAATACGCTTATGTTAAGAGCAGAGAAAGAATCGCTTAAAAAAAAGTCGATCTTGCTTATTTCGTTTATTTAACAACAATGGGTTTCGGATAAGGCTTTAATTGGGGCAACGCTTCGCCCAACAGCTTGTTAAGTCCCCACACGGAGCGAAACGTTGTTTCAGGAAAGGGTTGCTTTGCAACCTGTGTCTGTAATACGACCCTTGCAACCCAAGATCGACTTGTTCCACACACACACACACACACACACACACACACACACACACACACACACACACACACACACACACACACACACACACACACACACACACACACACAAAAGAAAACAAATAGAATACAAAAAATATAATACCTCGGCTGGAACAATTCACCAAAACAACGGCACTTAGAAGAAAATCCTTACGACTACGTTTCGGTCCCTCCCAGACCATCATCAAGTCACAGCTGGCTTGACAAATGGTCGAAGACGGACCGAAACGTCGTCATCAGCTTCTTGTACAACAAACTTCGTTATAATTGTGAAAATTAGTGGAAACATTAACAAAATTATTAATTCATCGTGAAAGAGGTTTTTTTTTCCCTCAGCGATGATTATCAAGATAATCTGTTGGTCTATGTCTCGCTCCGAGGATTATTAAAGAGAGAAATAAATTCTTATGATTTTAAGGGCGAGATAAATTGTTAGGATTTTTAAGGGCGAGATAAATTGTTAGGATTTTTAAGGGCGAGATAAATTGTTAGGATTTTAAGGGCGAGGTAAATTATATGTGATTATTGAGGGTTAGATAGTAAATGTTTAATTATTAATTTATTGTTAAATTATTTTAATTAACAAGGAATATGAAACTTGGTTATTATATGAATTTTGTTTACTCTCTGAGGAATGTGTAAATTATTTATCGAGAAATAGGTAAATTATTTGATTATTTGAGGGATGAGCACATTAAGTAAATTTTAAGAGCAGAGAGATGAATGAAATGGTGTGCACAGATTATTAAATATTTTACGTGAAGCGTTAAACTCGTGTGGGGTTGCTGCACCAGAAGTGCTACAGGCTCGATACTCCTTCTGTTAATCGGGAGACATAATACATCAACACAATTGGATATACTGAGGGGTAGAAACAGAGATGTACCAGGAGTAAATGACTGAGAACGCTCGTTTGAAACCAAGTGGACAGAGATAGATATTTGAAAGAATCGCTAGTAAACAGTTGACGAAAGATAGACAGGTGTGACGAAAGGTGAATGTTCTAAATTTATATGAAGCGCTGCACCAGAGTGTGTTCATCGGTGTAATGATTCGTGTAGACTCGTTCCTCCGTCCTGAATGGGTCGGACGCCCTACCTTCACTAGGTAATGGTATTTAGCTGTGGTACCATCCCAATGTTGCACACTACCGAGAAGTTGATGACTAAGACACATGTGCAACACTTGTGTATCTTCTTCATCGATCAAGATACCCATGTTTTGCACAGCTATTTTGTTAATTAACCCACTGTTTTTTATACTAAAAGCAACATTTGAGATTCCCATGGGGTCACCCATCCAAGTACTACCCCAGGCATTGTTGTTTCAGTCTCACTGCCAGTCAACCATCCAAGTACTAACCCAGTCATCATTGTTTCAGTCTCACTGCCAGTCAGCCATCCAAGTACTAACCCAGCCATCATTTTTACAGCTTCACCGCGGGTGGTTGAGGTTCCTGGAGATGTGGAGGTGGAGGAGGGAGCTCCCTTACTGCTGGTCTGTGCTGTCCAGGGCTACCCCCCACCTCTGGTCTACTGGACCCGCGAGGGCTCCCAGACCATTCTACCAGCTGCCCGCACACCCATGGACCCGGGAGTGGGCGGGGAGGAAGGGCTGGAGGGCATTAAGTTGGCTTATTCTGTGTCCCGAGCTGCCCACCCACACACGGGGCGGTACGTGTGTGGGGGTGTGAACAGTGCAGGAGGGGTGATGACCCGTGTGGGAGTGAGAGTGCGTCCCGCCCACCTCCTGCCCCCGCCCATTATCTCCGTGGCCCCCATCAACCAGACGCTGCCGTTAAGGGGGCATGCTGCCCTGACCTGCCGTGTGTGGGGGTCGCCGCCCCCCACCGTCACCTGGAGACAGAACGGCCGTTTAGTGACTTCTGACACCCGGAGGTCACTGCTACCTGACAACACCCTCACTATTGATGGTAAGACCACAATCACCCTTCACCACACCCACCCTAAGCCACACCCACCTTAAGCCACACCCACTCTAAGCCACACCCACCCTAAGCCACACCCACCCTTCACCAAACTCACCCTTCACCACACCCACCCTAAACCACATCCACTCTTCACCACACCCGCCTTTCGCCACGAACATCCTTTTCCACGCCCGCCCTTCACCACACTCACCCTTCACCACACCCACCCTTCACCACACCCACCCTTCACCACACTTACCCTTCATCACACCCACCCTTCACCACACCCACACTTCACCAAACCCACCCTTCGCCACAGCCACCTTCACCAGACCAACCCTCCACAAGACCACATCTTCCACCAGACCAACCCTCCACAAGACCACATCCTCCACCAGACCAACCCTCCACAAGACCACATCCTCCACCAGACCAACCCTCCACAAGACCACATCCTCCACCAGACCAACCCTCCACAAGACCACATCCTCCACAAGACCAACCCTCCACAAGACCACATCCTCCACCAGACCAACCCTCCACAAGACCACATCCTCCACCAGACCAACCCTCCACAAGACCACATCCTCCACCAGACCAACCCTCTACAAGACCACATCCTCCACCAGACCAACCCTCCACAAGACCACATCCTCCACCAGACCAACCCTCCACAAGACCACATCCTCCACCAGACCAACCCTCCACAAGACCACATCCTCCACCAGACCAACCCTCCACAAGACCACATCCTCCACTAGACCAGCCCTCCACAAGACCACTTCCTCCACCAGACCAACCCTCCACAAGACCACATCCTCCACCAGACCAACCCTCCACAAGACCACATCCTCCACCAGACCAACCCTCCACAAGACCACATCCTCCACCAGACCAACCCTCCACAAGACCACATCCTCCACCAGACCAACCCTCCACAAGACCACATCCTCCACCAGATCAACCCTCCACAAGACCACATCCTCCACCAGACCAACCCTCCACAAGACCACATCCTCCACCAGACCAACCCTCCACAAGACCACATCCTCCACCAGACCAACCCTCCACAAGACCACATCCTCCACCAGACCAACCCTCCACAAGACCACATCCTCCACCAGACCAACCCTCCACAAGACCACCTTAACTTCACATCTCAACTTCAGCCAATAACATGGCGGCGTGTTCAACTAACACTAACCTTCCCAGATGTTATATTCAGCCAACAACTTCCTCAGATTTAGACGTAGTTGGTAAAATTTAGAAACTTTAACCAAGAAGTCTTTCAAGTGTTAAATTTCGTCTTGAGGTTCTCCAGTGTTAGTTAAACTTGCAACTTTCTCATCTCAAATGAGACATTTAACTGTTATGAATTATCTCTTATTCCTTTCAATTTGTCATAATGTTACTCAGAAAATATTCAGTTGCGTGAACCACACTAAGACTTTGTGTTGCCTCCGCCACTGTGGTTCCCTCCTGCCCCCGTGGGGACCTCACTTCCCTGTGGGTCTTGCATTAACCTTGTGGGCTCCTCCTTCCTCTTGTGGGTCCTTCACAAACCTTGTGGGTTCCTTTTCCCTCTCGTGGGTCCTTTACGTACCTCGTGGTTTCCTCCTCCCCCTGTGGTATCCCTGCTAACATTATGTGCTTCCTTGGCAGAGTTAACTACAGAGGACGCTGGGGAGTACGCTTGCGTGGCGTCATCAACACGTGGCGTCACGGAGTCGCGTGCCACACTTACCGTGGCTTCCCCCGCTCACCCGGGCGTGGTGTTCTCCCGCGCCCCCGATCCAGACACCGCTCCACGCCCTCCTGCCACGCCCACGGTGCGTGCCAACAACGGCACTGCCGCCGTGGTGGAGTGGGCGGCCCCGGAGCGTCAGGGCGCGTCGCCCGTGACGGGTTACACCCTAGAGTACTACAGTAGTGCAGGGGCGGCATGGAAGGTGGCAGCCGCCCACACGCCCCTAACCTCCTTCACCCTTGCTCCCCTCGACGCCGCCAGCACCTACGGTGTCACCGTCCGCGCCCATAACTCCCACGGGGTGTCGGAACCCTCTGGGATAGCGGAAGTGGGCGTGGGTGGAGGGTGGGTGCGGGCAGAAGAGGAAGAGACGGCGCTGCAGGAAGTGAAGGTGATGCTGCAGGATGCTGTCACTACTGGACCAGCATCAGCTAAGATTCTCTGGCAGGTGAGTGCTGGGAGTGGGGGGGAGTCTCGAAGAGCTAAACCCATGTGTTAATCAGGACCAAAAGCCAGGGAAGGGCTCTATCCTCTGTGCACTAGTCAGGATCAGGAGCTAGAAAAGGCTCTGTCCTCCGTACACTAGTCAGGACCAGGAACCAGGGCAGGCTCTGTCATCCGTACACTAGTCATGGCGGCTGCTCTTTGAATAGTCACACTGCAGGTGTGTCATCAGTGATATTGCTCTTATGTATAACTTCCAGTTGAAGTTGACATGGGTTGAAACCCAGCTCTGGAACCTGTGTATTAATATTCAATAGATGGCCAACAGTTCTCTCCATACTGTCTTGATCTTTGCGTCCATGTGTGGAGTAGCAGCTGTTGTCCTGTCCTAGTCTTTTGTTGAGAAGATAAGGATGAAGCCATGAGAGATTGACTTTTGGATAGCACTTTCTTTTATTAAGAAATGTACAGCACTCAGTATACGAAGGCCCAGAGCCTGCTGGTATTTTTTGAGTCAAGGAGAAGCACGCGTCTGGCTGTTGATACTAGGAGACAATGGTGAGTAATCAGAGGGAAGGATGACTCATACCGTCTACGTGGCTATGAACGGCTCACAAATGTTACTGAGGTATGACTTTGTGGAAGGTTTGACGGGTGACACTGGTAGGCTTACATTCCTTCAGCCACACTATTCGGGTCAGCTCAACATGACATTTACTCTAACTGGCTCAACGTTGTATTTTGACTTCGTCAAAGGCTTTGCAAAAAATAATGGAAAAAAGTTCCACTGAGGCACAGAAAACATTAATTGAATGTCTACTTCAGCTGAGAGGGATGGCACAGACGAGTTTGTTCCATGGTTATGCAGCTGCCTGATAGGAAGGGGAACTTACAGTTCTAGTTACAGGTGTATGCATTTTCTCTTTCCCTTGTCAGTGGACCACATCATGCTGACAAGCTGTGGAGAAAACAACAAGAGTCGCTCATCCTCGCCTGTAAAATACTAAGGTAACAGCATTTTATAATGGTATGGAATATATCCATATAAGGGCAAGTGTGTTAAGGCAAATAGTTCTGAGTTCCAACTGTAGTGAGATAATATTATAGTTCGACTGTGGAGGAGAAATCATGATCTCATATTCCAGGTGCTTGTCATACCCAACGTGGAAACCTCCGATCGTAATGATAAGGAAGAGGAAGAGGATGTCAGATAAGGTTAACCAGCGACGTGTTTCCATCAGCTTGAAATCTCTACTGTGAGCATTACTGACAAAGATTTTGGTCCTTCCAGCGTGCCAGGAAGGTTCTACGAACACACATTTGATTTTGCAAGAGTCGCTTGTGGCTAGCACGTGATTATCTCATCTGATACGCTGGGTGCAAACAGTGTAACTACTCTGAATGAGTTAGCTAAGAAAGCGACATCTTTCTTTGTTCAACCTTTAACTGTAGTCACTGAAGTCACGTTGTGATGTCAACAGTCGCCCTGAGAGTTTAGTCTGCAGCTTGATCACTATCAGTATCACGAACAAGGCAGGAGGTCGAGGCAGGGCTTGTCTGAGTGTCCTCTGACTGCCTCCTCATGCTGTGGTTCTTGCCTTTCTCGAAGGGCTACGACGACATATGTCACAATGAGCCCTACTCACGAAAGTCTGGTGTAGAAACATTGGCTGAGCGCTCAGATACTGCCCAACCTGCCCGTGGCGCGGAGGTAGGACTGCCTTCTCATGACGATGTGTGTTCAACAGGTGGTGATGTGCTCATCAGGCGATGTGATCATCAGGTGATTTGCTATGTTCATCGGGTGATGTGCTGTGTTCATCAGGTGATGTGTTCATGAGATGATTTGCTATGTTCATCGGGTGATGTGCTGTGTTCATCAGGTGATATGCTGTGTTCATCAGGTGATGTGCTGTGCTAATCAGGTGATGTGCTGTGTTCATCAGATGATGTGTTCATTAGGTGATGTGCTGTGTTCATCAGGTGATGTGTTCATCAGGTGATGTGCTGTGTTCATTAGGTGATCTCAAACATACCGTCTTGAAAAGTTTTACCGCAGAAATCAGAAGTGCCTAGACACTGGACGCACTCAGAGACTGATTGGCAAACAGGTTACGTGAATGCAACACTCAAGAAAGCTACGCTACCACTCACACTTGAGATACAGTGTGCTGCTACCCTATTCTAAGTAACAGTTACACAGAGGGAGCAGAAGCATTTGAAAATTTTGTGACGGGGGAGTGAGGGAAAGATAGTGAGGGGAAGGTGAGTGGCCAGAACAACAGGGAAGAGGGAAAGTGCCGTGGGAAGGGGGTAAGAGGGAGAAGCCTGAGGGAAAGTAAGGAATAGGAGTCAGGGATGAGGAATGAGGAGTGAGGAGGGAAGGATGTAGCAAAGAGAAGGGGTCAGGGGTTAGGGTTCAGGGTTCAGGGACTGCCCTGTGATGTACCGGGCAATTCTTATGCAGCAACGGCAGACTATCAAAACTTTTCAAATCCTGCGTTTGGATGTAGGGGCGTGTGTGTGGGAGTGTGTGTGGGAGTGTGTGTGGGAGTGTGTGTGGGAGTGTGTGTGGGAGTGTGTGTGGGAGTGTGTGTGGAAGTGTGTATGGGAGTGTGTGTGGGAGTGTGTGTGGGAGTGTGTGTGGGAGTGTGTGGGGGAGTGTGTGTGAGAGTGTGTGTGGGAGTGTGTGGGGAGTGTGTGTGGGAGTGTGTTTGGGAGTGTGTGTGGGAGTGTGTGGGAGTGTGTGTGGGAGTGTGTGTGGGAGTGAGTGGAGGAGTGTGTGTGAGTGAGTGGGGAGTGTGTGTGGGAGTGTGTTTGGGAATGTGTGTGGGAGTGTGTGGAAGTGTGTGTGGGAGTGTGTGTGGGAGTGTGTATGGGAGTGTGTGTGGGAGTGAGTGGGGGAGTGTGTGTGGGAGTGTGTTTGGGAGTGTGTGTGGGAGTGTGTGTGGGAGTGTGTGGGAGTTTGTGTGGAAGTGTGTGTGGGTGTGTGTGTGGGAGTGTGTATGGGAGTGTGTGTGGGAGTGTGTGTGGGAGTGTGTGTGGGAGTGTGTGTGGGAGTGTGTGGGGGGAGTGTGTGTGGGAGTGTGTGGGAGTGTGTGTGGGAGTGTGTGTGGGAGTGTGTGTGGGAGTGTGTGGGGGAGTGTGTGTGAACGTGTGTGTGGGAGTGTGTGTGGGAGTGTGTGTGAGTGTGTGGGAGTGTGTGGGAAGTGTGTGTGGGTGTGTGTTTGGGAGTGTGTGGGAGTGTGTGGGAGTGTGTGTGGGAGTGTGTGTGGGAGTGTGTATGGGAGTGTGTGTGGGAGTGTGTGGGGAGTGTGTGTGGGAGTGTGTTTGGGAGTGTGTGTTGGAGTGTGTGTGGGAATGTGTGGGAGTTTGTGTGGGAGTGTGTGTGGGAGTGTGTGTGGGAGTGTGTGTGGGAGTGTGTGTGGGAGTGTGTGTGAGAGTGTGTGTGGGAGTGTGTGTGGGAGTGTGTGGGAGTGTGTGTGGGAGTGTGTGTGGGAGTGTGTATGGGAGTGTGTGTGGGAGTGTGTGGGGAGTGTGTGTGGGAGTGTGTTTGGGAGTGTGTGTTGGAGTGTGTGTGGGAATGTGTGGGAGTTTGTGTGGGAGTGTGTGTGGGAGTGTGTGTGGGAGTGTGTGTGGGAGTGTGTGTGGGAGTGTGTGTGGGAGTGTGTGTGGGAGTGTGTGTGGGAGTGTGTGGGGGGAGTGTGTGTGGGAGTGTGTGGGGGGAGTGTGTGTGGGAGTGTGTGTGGGAGTG
>NC_091302.1:35400410-35410410 GCF_038502225.1 Cherax quadricarinatus | reverse complement strand
GGTGAATGTATTCAGATATTTGGGAGTGGACGTGTCAGCGGATGGGTCTATGAAAGATGAGGTGAATCATAGAATTGATGAGGGAAAAAGAGTGAGTGGTGCACTTAGGAGTCTGTGGAGACAAAGAACTTTGTCCTTGGAGGCAAAGAGGAATGTATGAGTATAGTTTTACCAACGCTCTTATATGGGTGTGAAGCGTGGGTGATGAATGTTGCAGCGAGGAGAAGGCTGGAGGCAGTGGAGATGTCATGTCTGAGGGCAATGTGTGGTGTGAATATAATGCAGAGAATTCGTAGTTTGGAAGTTAGGAGGAGGTGCGGGATTACCAAAACTGTTGTCCAGAGGGCTGAGGAAGGGTTGTTGAGGTGGTTCGGACATGTAGAGAGAATGGAGCGAAACAGAATGACTTCAAGAGTGTATCAGTCTGTAGTGGAAGGAAGCGGGGTAGGGGTCGCCTAGGAAGGGTTGGAGGAGGGGTAAAGGAGGTTTTGTGTGCGAGGGGCTTGGACTTCCAGCAGGCATGCGTGAGTGTGTTTGATAGGAGTGAATGGAGACAAATGGTTTTTAATACTTGACGTGCTGTTGGAGTGTGAGCAAAGTAACATTTATGAAGGGATTCAGGGAAACCGGCAGGCCGGACTTGAGTCCTGGAGATGGGAAGTACAGTGCCTGCACTCTGAAGGAGGGGTGTTAATGTTGCAGTTTAAAAACTGTATGTATAGCACCCTTCTGGCAAGACAGTGATGGAGTGAATGATGGTGAAAGTTTTTCTTTTTCGCCACCCTGCCTTGGTGGGAATCGGTTATGATAATAAAACAAAACAAAAAAAAAAAATAAAAAAAAAAAAAATAATAATAAAAATAATAATAATAATAATAATAATAATAGTGATGATGATACTCATAAAATTAATAATAATAATAATAATAATAATAATAATAATAATAATAATAATAAATAATAATAAGAATATCAATAATACCAATAACAAAATATGCCTGACGGAGACATCTTGGAATTTAATAAGATCATGATACGTGATACAAGATGATACATGAGACACAGTGATACATGATACGAAATGATACATACAGGATACAAAGTGATGACACAGAATACAGTATGATGATACAGGATGATAATACATGATACAAGATGATGATAAAAGATTCAATATGATACATAACACAAAGATGATAATACATATATCAGAGAGAGAGTGAGCATTCTTCAACTCTCAGAGAGTGAGCATTCTTCAACTCTCAGAGAGAGAGTGAGCATTCTTCAACTCTCAGAGAGAGAGTGAGCATTCTTCAACTCTCAGAGAGAGAGTGAGCATTCTTCAACTCTCAGAGAGAGAGTGAGCATTCTTCAACTCTCAGAGAGAGTGAGCATTCTTCAACTCTCAGAGAGAGAGGAGCATTCTTCAACTCTCAGAGAGAGAGTGAGCATTCTTCAACTCTGAGAGAGAGTGAGCATTCTTCAACTCTCAGAGAGAGAGTGAGCATTCTTCAACTCCTCAGAGAGAGAGTGAGCATTCTTCAACTCTCGAGAGAGAGTGAGCATTCTTCAACTCTCAGAGAGAGAGTGAGCATTCTTCAACTCTCAGAGAGAGAGTGAGCCTTCTTCCACACTCAGAGAGAGAGAGCATTCTTCAACTCTCAGAGAGAGAGTGAGCATTCTTTCAACTCTCAGAGAGAGTGAGCATTCTTCAACTCTCAGAGAGAGAGTGAGCATTCTTCAACTCTCAGAGAGAGAGTGAGCATTCTTCAACTCCTCAGAGAGAGAGTGAGCATTCTTCAACTCTCAAGAGAGAGTGAGCATTCTTCAACTCTCAGAGAGAGAGTGAGCATTCTTCAACTCTCAGAGAGAGAGGAGCATTCTTCAACTCTCAGAGAGAGATGGGAGCATTCTTCAACTCTCAGGAGAGAGAGTGAGCATTCTTCAACTCCTCAGAGAGAGAGTGAGCATTCTTCAACTCTCAGAGAGAGAGTGAGCATTCTTCAACTCTCAGAGAGAGAGTGAGCATTCTTCATCTCTCTGAGAGAGAGGAGCATTCTTCAACTCGACAGAGAGTGAGCATTCTTCAACTCTCAGAGAGAGAGTGAGCATTCTTCAACTCTCAGAGAGAGAGTGAGCATTCTTCAACTCTCAGAGAGAGAGTGAGCATTCTTCAACTCTCAGAGAGAGAGTGAGCATTCTTCAACTCTCAGAGAGAGAGTGAGCATTCTTCAACTCTCAGAGAGAGAGGAGCATTCTTCAACTCTCAGAGAGAGAGTGAGCATTCTTCAACTCAGAGAGAGAGTGAGCATTCTTCAACTCTCAGAGAGAGAGTGAGCATTCTTCAACTCTCAGAGAGAGTGAGCATTCTTCAACTCCCCCTCAGAGAGAGAGGAGCATTCTTCAACTCTCAGAGAGAGTGAGCATTCTTCAACTCCTCAGAGAGAGAGTGAGCATTCTTCAACTCCTCAGAGAGGAGTGACATTCTTCAACTCTCAGAGAGAGAGTGAGCATTCTTCAACTCTCAGAGAGAGTACTTCTTCAACTCTCAGAGAGAGAGTGAGCATTCTTCTTCAATCCTCAGAGAGAGTGGAGCATTCTTCTCAATCTCAGAGAGAGAGAGCATTCTTCAATCCTCAGAGAGAGAGTGAGCATTCTTCAACTCTCAGAGAGAGAGTGAGCATTCTTCAACTCTCAGAGAGAGAGTGAGCATTCTTCAACTCACAGAGAGAGTGAGCATTCTTCAACTCTCAGAGAGAGAGTGAGCATTCAACTCTCAGGAGAGAGAGTGAGCATTCTTCAACTCTCAGAGAGAGAGTGAGCATTCTTCAACTCAGAGAGAGAGAGAGTTCTTCAACTCTCAGAGAGAGAGTGAGCATTCTTCAACTCTCAGAGAGAGTGAGCATTCTTCAACTCAGAGAGAGTGAGCATTCTTCAACTCTCAGAGAGAGTGAGCATTCCTTCAACTCTCAGAGAGTGAGCATTCTTCAACTCTCAGAGAGAGAGTGAGCATTCTTCAACTCTCAGAGAGTGAGCATTCTTCAACTCTCAGAGAGAGAGTGAGCATTCTTCAACTCTCAGAGAGAGAGTGAGCATTCTTCAACTCTCAGAGAGAGAGTGAGCATTCTTCAACTCTCAGAGAGAGAGTGAGCATTCTTCAACTCTCAGAGAGAGTGAGCATTCTTCAACTCTCAGAGAGAGTGAGCATTCTTCAACTCTCAGAGAGAGAGTGAGCATCTTCAACTCTCGAGAGAGAGTGAGCATTCTTCAACTCTCAGAGAGAGAGTGAGCATTCTTCAACTCTCAGAGAGAGAGTGAGCATTCTTCAACTCTCAGAGAGAGAGTGAGCATTCTTCAACTCTCAGAGAGAGAGTGAGCATTCTTCAACTCTCAGAGAGTGAGCATTCTTCAACTCTCAGAGAGAGAGAGCATTCTTCAACTCTCAGAGAGAGAGTGAGCATTCTTCAATCTCAGAGAGAGTGGAGCATTCTTCAACTCTCAGAGAGAGAGAGTAGCATTCTTCAACTCTCAGAGAGAGAGAGCATTCTTCAACTCTCAGAGAGAGAGTGAGCATTCTTCAACTCCTCAGAGAGAGAGGAGCATTCTTCAACTCTCAGAGAGAGTGAGCATTCTTCAACTCTCAGAGAGAGTGAGCATTCTTCAACTCTCAGAGAGAGTGAGCATTCTTCAACTCTCAGAGAGAGAGTGGAGCATTCTTCAACTCTCAGAGAGAGTGAGCATTCTTCAACTCTCAGAGAGAGTGAGCACTCTTCAACTCTCAGAGAGAGAGGAGCATTCTTCAACTCTCAGAGAGAGAGTGAGCATTCTTCAACTCTCAGAGAGAGAGAGTGACATTCTTCAACTCCTCAGAGAGAGAGTGAGACATTCTTCAACTCTCAGAGAGAGTGAGCATTCTTCAACTCTCAGAGAGAGAGTGAGCATTCTTCAACTCTCAGAGAGAGAGTGAGCATTCTACAACTCTCAGAGAGAGAGGAGCATTCTTCAACTCCTCAGAGAGAGTGAGCAGAGCATTCTTCAACTCTCAGAGAGAGAGTGAGCATTCTTCAACTCTCAGAGAGAGAGAGCATTCTTCAACTCTCAGAGAGAGAGTGAGCATTCTTTAACTCTCAGAGAGAGAGTGAGCATTCTTCAACTCTCAGAGAGAGAGTGAGCATTCTTCAACTCTCAGAGAGAGAGTGAGCATTCTTTAACTCTCAGAGAGAGAGAGCATTCTTCAACTCTCAGAGAGAGTGAGCATTCTTTAACTCTCAGAGAGAGAATGAGCATCTTCAACTCTCAGAGAGAGAGTGAGCATTCTTCAATCCTCAGAGAGAGAGTGAGCATTCTTCCACTCTCAGAGAGAGAGTGAGCATTCTTCAACTCTCAGAGAGAGAGTGAGCATTCTTCAACTCTCAGAGAGAGAGTGAGCATTCTTCAACTCTCAGAGAGAGATGAGCATTCTTTAACTCCTCAGAGAGAGAATGAGCATTCTTCAACTCTCAGAGAGAGAGAGTATTCTTCAACTCTCAGAGAGAGAGTGGAGCATTCTTCAACTCTCAGAGAGAGAGTGAGCATTCTTCAATCTCAGAGAGAGTGAGCATTCTTCAACTCTCAGAGAGAGTGAGCATTCTTCAACTCTCAGAGAGAGAGACATTCTTCAACTCTCAGAGAGAGAGTGAGCATTCTTCAACTCTCAGAGAGAGAGTGAGCATTCTTAAACTCTCAGAGAGAGAGTGAGCATTCTTCAACTCTCGGAGAGAGAGTGAGCATTCTTCAACTCTCTGAGAGAGAGTGAGCACTCTTCAACTCTCAGAGAGAGTGAGCATTCTTCAACTCTCAGAGAGAGAGGAGCATTCTTTAACTCTCGAGAGAGTGAGCATTCTTCAACTCTCAGAGAGAGAGTGAGCATTCTTCAACTCTCAGAGAGAGAGTGAGCATTCTTCAACTCTCAGAGAGAGAGCAGCTTCAACTCTCAGAGAGAGAGTGAGCATTCTTTAACTCTCAGAGAGAGGTGAGCATTCTTCAACTCTCAGAGAGAGTGAGCATTCTTCAACTCTCAGAGAGAGAGTGAGCATTCTTCAACTCTCAGAGAGAGAGTGAGCATTCTTCAACTCTCAGAGAGAGAGTGAGCATTCTTCAACTCTCAGAGAGAGAGTGAGCATTCTTCAACTCTCAGAGAGAGAGTGAGCATTCTTTAACTCTCAGAGAGAGAATGAGCATTCTTCAACTCTCAGAGAGAGAGTGAGCATTCTTCAACTCTCAGAGAGAGAGTGAGCATTCTTCAACTCTCAGAGAGAGAGTGAGCATTCTTTAACTCTCAGAGAGAGATGAGCATTCTTCAACTCTCAGAGAGAGTAGTGAGCATTCTTTAACTCTCAGAGAGAGAATGAGCATTCTTCAACTCCTCAGAGAGAGTGAGCATTCTTTAACTCCTCAGAGAGAGAGTGAGCATTCTTTAACTCTCAGAGAGAGAGTGAGCATTCTTCAACTCTCAGAGAGAGAGTGATCATTCTTTAACTCTCAGAGAGAGAGTGAGCATTCTTCAACTCTCAGAGAGAGAGAGTGAGCATTCTTTAACTCTCAGAGAGAGAATGAGCATTCTTCAACTCTCAGAGAGAGAGTGAGCATTCTTTAACTCTCAGAGAGAGAGTGAGCATTCTTTAACTCTCAGAGAGAGAGTGAGCATTCTTCAACTCTCAGAGAGAGAGAGTGAGCATTCTTTAACTCTCAGAGAGAGAGTGAGCATTCTTTAACTCTCAGAGAGAGAATGAGCATTCTTCAACTCTCAGAGAGAGAGTGAGCATTCTTTAACTCTCAGAGAGAGAGTGAGCATTCTTCAACTCTCAGAGAGAGAGAGTGAGCATTCTTTAACTCTTAGAGAGAGAGAGCTTCTTCAACTCCTCAGAGAGAGTGGAGCATTCTTCAACTCTCAGAGAGAGAGTGAGCATTCTTCCACTCTCAGAGAGAGAGAGTGAGCATTCTTCAACTCTCAGAGAAAGAGAGTGAGCATTCTTCAACTCTCAGAGAGAGAGTGAGCATTCTTCAACTCTCAGAGAGAGAGTGAGCATTCTTTAACTCTCAGAGAGAGAGTGAGCATTCTTCAACTCTCAGAGAGAGAGTGATCATTCTTCCACTCTTAGAGAGAGAGAGTGAGCATTCTTCCACTCTCAGAGAGAGAGAGTGAGCATTCTTCAACTCTCAGAGAGAGAGAGTGAGCATTCTTCCACTCTCAGAGAGAGAGTGAGCATTCTTCCACTCTTAGAGAGAGAGTGAGCATTCTTCCACTCTCAGAGAGAGAGTGAGCATTCTTCAACTCTCAGAGAGAGAGAGAGAGTGAGCATTCTTCCACTCTCAGAGAGAGAGTGAGCATTCTTCCACTCTCAGAGAGAGAGTGAGCATTCTTCCACTCTCAGAGAGAGAGCGAACATTCTTCAACTCTCAGAGAGAGAGAGAGAGCATTCTTAAATTCTCAGAGAGAGAGTGAGCATTCTTCAACTCTCAGAGAGAGAGAGTGAGCATTCTTCAACTCTCAGAGAGAGAGTGAGCATTCTTCCACTCTCAGAGAGAGAGTGAGCATTCTTCAACTCTCAGAGAGAGAGTGAGCATTCTTCATCTCTCAGAGAGAGATTGAGCATTCTTCAACTCTCAGAGAGAGAGTGAGCATTCTTCAACTCTCAGAGAGAGAGAGTGAGCATTCTTCCACTCTCAGAGAGAGAGTGAGCATTCTTCCACTCTCAGAGAGAGAGTGAGCATTCTTCAACTCTCAGAGAGAGAGTGAGCATTCTTCCACTCTCAGAGAGAGAGTGAGCATTCTTCATGTCTCAGAGAGAGAGTGAGCATTCTTCAACTCTCAGAGAGAGAGTGAGCATTCTTCAACTCTCAGAGAGAGAGAGAGAGAGAGAGAGAGAGAGAGAGAGAGAGAGAGAGAGAGAGAGAGAGAGAGAGAGAGAGAGAGAGAGAGAGAGAGAGAGAGTGAGAGAGAGAGAGAGAGAGAGAGAGAGATAGCCGAACTGATGTAGGTAACAGCTCTTAGCTTGCCAATAAAGTTAGGAATCCTTAACCTGTAAATAGCTTGTCAATAAAGCTAGGGATCCTTAACCTTATCAAACCCTGTGTAAAAGAAAGAGAGAGAGAGAGAATTCTTCAACTCTCAGATACAGAGAGGGAGAGAGAGCATTCTTCAACTCTCAGATACAGAGAGGGAGAGAGAGCATTCTTCAACCCTCAGATACAGAGAGGGAGAGAGAGCATTCTTCAACCCTCAGATAAAGAGAGGGAGAGAGAGCATTCTTCAACTCTCAGATACAGAGAGGGAGAGAGAGCATTCTTCAACCCTCAGATACAGAGAGGGAGAGAGAGCATTCTTCAACTCTCAGATACAGAGAGGGAGAGAGAGCATTCTTCAACTCTCAGATACAGAGAGAGAGGGAGAGAGAGCATTCTTCAACCTCAGATACAGAGAGGGGAGAGAGAGCATTCTTCAACTCTCAGATACAGAGGGGAGGAGAGAGCATTCTTCAACCCTCAGATACAGAGAGGGAGAGAGAGCATTCTTCAACCCTCAGATACAGAGAGGGAGAGAGAGCATTCTTCAACTCTCAGATACAGAGAGGGAGAGAGAGCATTCTTCAACCTCAGATACAGAGAGGGAGAGGAGAGCATTCTTCAACCCTCAGATACAGAGAGGAGAGAGAGCATTCTTCAACCTCAGATACAGAGAGGGAGAGAGAGCATTCTTCAACCCTCAGATACAGAGAGGGAGAGAGAGCATTCTTCAACCCTCAGATACAGAGAGGGAGAGAGAGCATTTCTCAACTCTCAGATACAGAGAGGGAGAGAGAGCATTCTTCAACCCTCAGATACAGAGAGGGAGAGAGAGCATTCTTCAACTCTCAGATACAGAGAGGGAGAGAGAGCATTCTTCAACCCTCAGATACAGAGAGGGAGAGAGAGCATTCTTCAACTCTCAGATACAGAGAGGGAGAGAGAGCATTCTTCAACCCTCAGATACAGAGAGGGAGAGAGAGCATTCTTCAACCCTCAGATACAGAGAGGGAGAGAGAGCATTCTTCAACTCTCAGATACAGAGAGGGAGAGAGAGCATTTCTCAACTCTCAGATACAGAGAGGGAGAGAGAGCATTCTTCAACCCTCAGATACAGAGAGGGAGAGAGAGCATTCTTCAACTCTCAGATACAGAGAGGGAGAGAGAGCATTCTTAAACTCTCAGATACAGAGAGGGAGAGAGAGCATTCTTTCAACCCTCAGATACAGAGGAGAGAGAGATTCTTCAACTCTCAGATACAGAGAGGGAGAGAGAGCATTCTTCAACCCTCAGATACAGAGAGGGAGAGAGAGCATTCTTCAACCCTCAGATACAGAGAGGGAGAGAGAGCATTCTTCAACTCTCAGATACAGAGAGGGAGAGAGAGCATTCTTCAACCCTCAGATACAGAGAGGGAGAGAGAGGGCATTCTTCAACCCTCAGATACAGAGAGGGAGAGAGAGCATTCTTCAACTCTCAGATACAGAGAGAGAGAGAGCATTCTTCAACTCTCAGATACAGAGAGGGAGAGAGAGCATTCTTCAACCCTCAGATACAGAGAGAGAGAGAGAGCATTCTTCAACTCTCAGATACAGAGAGGGAGAGATAGCATTCTTCAACCCTCAGATACAGAGAGGGAGAGAGAGCATTCTTCAACCCTCAGATACAGAGAGGGAGAGAGAGCATTCTTCAACTCTCAGATACAGAGAGGGAGAGAGAGCATTCTTCAACTCTCAGATACAGAGAGGGAGAGAGAGCATTCTTCAACTCTCAGATACAGAGAGGGAGAGAGAGCATTCTTCAACCTTCAGATACAGAGAGGGAGAGAGAGCATTCTTCAACTCTCAGATACAGAGAGAGAGGGAGAGAGAGAGAGAGAGAGAAATCTTCAAAAACTTGACAGAGAAAAACCATTTGGACTGCTGCTGCTGCTGCTGGTCTTATACTGCTGCTGCTGCCACACTCTCGAATCAAATGCTCGTTATCCTGGCTGAGTGGGAGTGGGAGGGTGAGTGGGAGCGGGAGGATAAGAGGGAGTGGGAGGATTATTGGAAGTGGGAGGATAAGTGGGAGTGGGAGGATAAGAGGGAGTGGGAGGATCATTGGGAGTGGGAGGATAAGTGGGATTAGGAGGATGAGTGGGAGTGGAAGGATGAGTGGGAGTGGGAGGATAAAAGGAAGTGGGAGGATGAGTGGGAATGGGAGGGCAAGTAGGAGGGTGAGTACGATACAGAATAGGAGGGTGAGTGGGAGGATAAGTGGGAGAATGAATGGGAGGGTGAGTGGGAGATAGAATGGGAGGGAGAGTGGGAGAGTGAGTGGGAGTGGAGGGGTGACTGGTAGTGTAAGAGTGGGAGTGGGAGGTCGAGTGGGAGAATGAGTATGAGAGAGTGGGAGTGGAAAGGGGAGTGGGTGTGGGAGAGTGAGTGGTAGTGTGAGGGTGAGTAAGAGTGGGAGGATGAGTGGGAATGGGAGGATAAGAGAGAGTGGGAGGATTAGTGGGAGTGGGAGGATGAGTGGGAGTGGGGGATAAGTGGGATTGGGAGGATGAGTAGGAGAGGGAGAATGAGTGGGAGTGGGAAGATGAGTGGGAGTGGGAGGATGAGTGAGAGTGGGAGGATAAGTGGGAGGAGAAGAGGGAGTGGGAGGATGAGTGGGGGTTGGGGACGAGTGGGAGTTGGATTATAAGTGGGAGTGGGAGGATGAATGATAATGGAACAGTAAATAGGAGGGTAAGTGGGATACAGAATGGGAGGGTGAGTGGGAGGAAACGTGGTATAGAGAGTGGGAGGGTAAGTGAGAGAATGAGTGGGAGTGGAAAGGTGAGTTGTAATGTAAGAGTGGGAGGGTGATTGGGAGTAGCAGGGTGAGTGGGAGTAGGAGGGTGAATGAGAGAGGGAAAGTGAGTGGGAGTGGGAGGGTGAGTGGGAGGAGAAAGTGTACCACTGTGAAGCAG
>NC_091302.1:35387910-35395410 GCF_038502225.1 Cherax quadricarinatus | reverse complement strand
ATATATAGAGGACTGAAAAGTGTTCGTTACTAGCATATGTATACATATATACTGATCGTATATATACATATATATATATATATATATATATATATATATATATATATATATATATATATATATATATATATATATATATATATATATATATATATATATATATATATATATATATATATATATATATATATATATATATATATATATATATATATATATATATATATATATATATATATATATATATATATATATATATATATATATGTCGTGCCGAATAGGCAGAACTTGCGATCTTGGCTTAAATAGCAACGTTCATCTTGCCATATAGGACAAGTGAAAATTTGTGTATGCAATAATTTCGCCAAAATCATTCTTAACCTAACGAAAAAAATATATTTCACTGTGTTTGTTTAGTATTAAATTATTGTAAACAAATCTAAAATATATTTAGCTGGGTTAGGCTAAAATAAATTGTTCTTCTTATAATAAGGTTAGGTAAGTTTTCTAAGTTCCTTTTGGTGTATAAGAGAAAATTTTAGAAAGGACTTAATTTTAAACGAGTTCTTGCTAATTGACCAATTTTACATATTCAGCAACATAATATATATATATAAATATATATATAAATATATATATATATATATAAATATATATATAAATAAATTATATATATATATATATATATATAAATATATATATATAAATATATATATATATATATATATATATATATATATATATATATATATATATATATATAAATATATATATATATATATATATATATATATATATATATATATATATATATATATATATATATATATATATATATATATATATATATATATATATATATATATATATATAAATATATATATATATATATATATATATATATATATATATATATATATATATATATATATATATATATATACGATCAGTGTTTGTTTATATACGTATACATATGGTAGTGTAACGAACACTTTTCAGTCCTCTTCAATAACCCACATGGAAAATTAATTTGTCGGTATATTTCGACTCCATGTTGGGGTCCTCTTTAGCATATGCAAAAAAGGTAACAAGAAAACATGACTTTATAGGACGGTTGTGCCTCTCAACCATGCAAGTGACCACGGAGAGTCAGGTCAGTGCCTGGGAACAGACAAGTCAGGGAGTGAGGGAGTGTGACAACAGGTCTTGAAGCAGGTGACTGGTCCCAAGCTCTGGAGAGGACGTTCATCTATGCTATGTAATTCCTGATCCGGTGCTGGAGTTCTGTGTTAGGTTGGGCTCTGGTGTGTGTTCCTTAACGGCGAATTTTTGAAATGACGTCTGGTTTCCATTGCTCCTTTGAGATATATTTAAACTAGGGGTATGCAGTCACGAGAGCAGAGTCTTTGCTGCTAAGAAAGCAAAATCGTAGAATTTGGTGAGGAAGGAGATAATACTCATGAGAAAGAGGTAGAAGAGAAAAGAGAGCAAGAGAAAGCAGTTAGAGAAAGTTTTAGGAAACATATGTATGATAATTTAAAAGCGAAGAAAATGAAGGAGAGAGAGAGAGGGGGGAAATAGAGAGAGAGAGTGTTGAGAGGGAGAGAGCACGAGACAGTACACCATGCTACAGACAGGAAATTGTTGAGCAGATTGCTTCTGTCAATCCCAGGGAGGGATAGAGAGAGCCCCTGGTGAGAGGGAGAAGAAAGGTAGAGGAGGAGGATGCAAAGTGAGGGAGAGAGAGAGAGAGAGAGAGAGAGAGAGAGAGAGAGAGAGAGAGAGAGAGAGAGAGAGAGAGAGAGAGAGAGAGAGAGAGAGAGAGAGAGAGAGAGAGAGAGAGAGAGAGAGAAAGGGAGAGAGAGCAGAAATCTTTATGTGGGCTTCCTAGTGGAGATTAGGAGGTAAAAAGCACAAGATTCTTTCCCCACTCTGCAGCAACACTGCTGGATGTACAGATTGATTATACTGACACAAAGATAAACATAAATGAACATGTTTTATTAAGGCTGACTGCTGTTAAGTTGGATTACTACCCATAAAATTATTACTATCACCACCACTGCCACTACTTTTATGGCTAATGCCACTACTACCACTACTGCCACTACTACCACCACTGCCAGTACCACCACCACTGCCAGTACCACCACCACTGCCACTACTACCACTACTGCCACTACTACCACTACTGCCACTACTACCACTACTGCCACTACTGCCACTACTGCCACTACTACCACTACTGCCACTACTACCACTACTACCACTACTACCACTACTGCCACTACTACCACTACTGCCACTACTACCACTACTGCCACTACTACCACTACTGCCACTACTACCACTACTGCCACTACTACCACTACTACCACTACTACCACTACTACCACTACTGCCACTACTACCACTACTACCACTACTACCACTACTGCCACTACTACCACTACTGCCACTACTACCACTACTACCACTACTACCACTACTGCCACTACTACCACTACTGCCACTACTACCACTACTGCCAGTACCACCACCACTGCCAGTACCACCACCACACTACCAGCACTACTGCCACTACCACCACTACCACCACTACTACCACTACTACCACTACCACCACTACTGCCACTACCACCACTACCACCACTACTACCACTACTACCACTACCACCACTACTGCCACTACTACCACTACCACCACTACTACCACTACTACCACTACCACCACTACTACCACTACTACCACTACCATCACTACTACCACTACTACCACTACCACCGCTACTGCCACTACTACCACTACCACCACTGTTGCCACTACTACCACTACCATCACTACTACCACTACCACTACAACCACTACTGCCACTACTACCACTACAATCACTTCTACCACTACCATCACTACTGCCTGTACTACCACTACCACCACTACTCCCACTACTACCACTACTACCACAACCACCACTACTGCCACTACTACAACTACCACCACTACTGCCACTACTACCACTACTGCCAGTACCACCACCACTGCCACTACTACCACTACTGCCACTACTGCCAGTACCACCACCACTGCCACTACTACCACTACTGCCAGTACCACCACCACTGCCACTACTACCACTACTACCACTACTGCCACTACTACCACTACTGCCACTACTACCACTACTACCACTACTGCCACTACTACCACTACTACCACTACTGCCACTACTACCACTACTACCACTACTACCACTACTACCACTACTACCACTACTGCCACTACTACCACTACTACCACTACTACCACTACTGCCACTACTACCACTACTGCCACTACTACCACTACTGCCACTACTACCACTACTACCACTACTACCACTACTGCCACTACTACCACTACTACCACTACTACCACTACTGCCACTACTACCACTACTACCACTACTGCCACTACTACCACTACTACCACTACTACCACTACTGCCACTACTACCACTACTACCACTACTACCACTACTGCCACTACTACCACTACTGCCACTACTACCACTACTACCACTACTGCCACTACTACCACTACCACCATTACTACCACTACCACCACTACTACCACTACTGCCACTACTACCACTACTGCCACTACTACCACTACCACCACTACTGCCACTACCACCACTACTGCCACTCCTAACACTACCACCACTACTGCCATTACTACCACTACCACCACTACTGCCACTACTACCACTACCACCACTACTGCCACTACTACCACTACCACCACTACTGCCACTACTACCACTACCACCACTACTGCCACTACTACCACTACCACCACTACTGCCACTACCACCACTACCATCACTACTACCACTACTACCACTACCACTACTACCACTACTACCACTACTACCACTACCACCACCACTGCCACTACTACACTACTTCCACTACTGCCGCTACTACCACTACTGCCACTACTCACTACTACCACTACCACTACAACCACTACTGCCACTACTACCACTACACTACTGCCACTACCACTACCACTACTACACTACTACCACTACCACTACTACTACTGCCACTACTACCACTACTGCCACTACTACCACTACTACCACTACTGCCACTACTACCACTACTGCCACTACTACCACTACTACCACTACTACCACTACTACCACTACTACCACTACTACCACTACTACCACTACTACCACTACTACCACTACTACCACTACTGCCACTACTGCCACTACTACCACTACTACCACTACTACCACTACTACCACTACTGCCACTACTGACACCACTACCACTACTGCCACTACTACTACTACTACTACCACTACTACTACCTACCACTACTATCACCACTACCACTACTACCACTACTACCACTACTACCACTACTACTACCACTACTACCACTACTACCACTACCACCACTACTACCACTACTACCACTACCACCACTACTACCACTACTACCACTACCACCACTACTACCACTACTACCACTACTACCACTACTACCACTACTACCACTACTACCACTACTACCACTACTACCACTACTACCACTACTACCACTACTACCACTACTACCACTACTACCACTACTACCACTACTACCACTACCACCACTACTACCACTACTACCACTACTGCCACTGCTGACACCACTACCACTACTACCACTATTACTACCACTACTATCACCAGTACCACTATCACTACTACCACTACTATCACCACTACCACTACCACTACTACCACTACTACTGCCACTACTACCACTACTACCACTACTGCCACTACTACCACTACTACCACTACTACTACCACCACTACTACCACTACTACCACTACTGCCACTACTGCCACCACTGCCACTACTGCCACTACTACCACTACTACCACTACCATCACTACTACCACTACCATCACTACTGCCACTACTACCACTACCACCACTACTGCCACTACTACCACTACCACCACTACTACCACTACCATCACTACTGCCACTACTACCACTACCACCACTACTGCCACTACTACCACTACTACCACTACCACCACAACTGCCACTAATACCACTACCACCACTACTACCACTACCACCACTACTACCACTACTACCACTACTACCACTACTGCCACTACTACCACTACTACCACTACTGCCACTACTACCACTACCATCACTACTGAGACTACTACCACTACTGCCACTACTACCACTACCACCATTACTACCACTACCACCACTACTACCACTACTGCCACTACTACCACTACCACCACTACTTCCACTACTACCACTACCACCACTACTGCCACTACTGCAATTACCACCACTACTGCCACTACTACCACTACCACCACTACTGCCACTACTACCACTACCACCACTACTGCCACTACTACCACTACCACCACTACTGCCACTACTACCACTACCACCACTACTGCCACTACTACCACTACCACCACTACTGCCACTACTACCACTACCACCACTACTGCCACTACTACCACTACCACCACTACTGCCACTACTACAACTACCACCACTACTGCCACTACTACCACTACCACCACTACTGCCACTACTACCACTACCACCACTACTGCCACTACTACAACTACCACCACTACTGCCACTACTACCACTACCATCACTACTACCACTACCATCACTACTGCCACTACTACCACTACCACCACTACTGCCACTACTACCACTACCACCACTACTGCCACTACTACCACTACCACCACTACTGCCACTACTACCACTACCACCACTACTGCCACTACTACCACTACCACCACTACTGTCACTACTACCACTACCACCACTACTGCCACTATTACAACTACCACCACTATTACCACTAATGCCACTACTACCACTACTGCCACTACTGCCACTACTACCACTACTACCACTACCATCACTACTACCACTACCACCACTACTGCCACTACTACCACTACCACCACTACTACCACTACTACCACTACCACCACTACTGCCACTACTACCACTACCATCACTACTGCCACTACTACCACTACCACCACTACTGCCACTACTACCACTACCACCACTACTGCCACTACTGCAATTACCACCACTACTGCCACTACTACCACTACCAGCACTACTGCCACTACTGCCACTACCACCACTACTGTCACTACTACCACTACCACCACCACTACCACCACTACTGCCACTACTACCACTACTACCACTACTGCCACTACTACCACTACTGCCACTACTACCACTACTGCCACTACTGCCACTACTACCACTACTGCCACTACTACCACTACTACCACTACTGCCACTACTACCACTACTGCCACTACTACCACTACTGCCACTACTGCCACTACTACCACTACTACCACTACTACCACTACTACCACTACCATCACTACTGCCACTACTACCACTACCACCACTACTGCTACTACTACCACTACCACCACTACTGCCACTACTGCAATTACCACCACTACTGCCACTACTACCACTACCACCACTACTGCCACTACTACCACTACCACCACTACTGCCACTACTACCACTACCACCACTACCACCACTACTGCCACTACTACAACTACCACCACTAATGCCACTAATACCACTACCAACACTACTGCCACTACTACCACTACCACCACTATTGCCACTACTACAACTACCACCACTATTGCCACTACTACTACTATCATCACTACTACCACTACCATCACTACTACCACTACTACCACTACCACCACTACTGCCACTACTACCACTACCACCACTACTGCCACTACTACCACTACCACCACTACTGTCACTACTACCACTACCACCACTACTGCCACTACTACCACTACCACCACTACTGTCACTACTACCACTACCACCACTACTGCCACTACTACCACTACCACCACTACTGCCACTACTACCACTACTGCCACTACTACCACTACTGCCACTACTACCACTACCACCACTACTGCCACTACTACCACTACCACCACTACTGCCACTACCACCACTACTACCACTACTACCATTACCACCACAACTGCCACTACTACCACTACCACCACTATTGTCACTACTACCACTATCACCGCTACTACTACTATTACCACTACTGCCACTACTATCACTAACCACCACTACTGCCACTACTACCACTACCACCACTATTGCCACTACTACCACTACCACCACTACTGCCACTACTACCACTACCACCACTACTGCCATTACTACCACTACCACCACTACTGCCACTACTACCACTACCACCACTACTGCCACTATTACCACTACTGCCACTTCTACCACTACTACTACCACTAACACCACTAACACCACTACTACCACTACTACCACTACCACTACTACCACTGCTACCCTCACTACTACCACCACTACTACGACTGCCACCACGACTACCACTACTA
>NC_091302.1:35382910-35385410 GCF_038502225.1 Cherax quadricarinatus | reverse complement strand
TAAGAGAGGCGCTATAAATCGCCTCTGGATGCCATTACAGGAGACAATAAAGCAGGGTTGTGTAGCGGAGCTCTCACTGGCTCCAGCCTCGCCTCCAGGGAACCCGGAGATAATACGCTGGGGCGAGGAGGGGCGTGACGATGCTAGATGGAGAAGGGGTAGAGGGGAGAAAGAGGGATGGGGAGTAGGGGAAAGGGAGGGGATGAAGGGAGAGACCTGAGGAATGGGAAAGGGGAGGGAGTAAGGGAAGGGGGAAAAGGATAGCTTTGAGGTGGGAAGAGGAAGGGAGGGGTGGGAGGAGAGAAGGATGGGTACTGGGAGAGGAGAAGAGAAAGGAGGGGAGGAGAGGTAAAAGGGAACAAGGGGTGGATATTGGTGGGAGAGGAGTGTGAAAGGGCGTGGCAGTTCGAGGATGGAGTAAACAGCTCAAGAATAAACAGTTCAAGGAGGGAGTAAACAGTTCAAGAATGGAGTAAACAGATCAAGAATGGAGTAAACAGTTCAAGAATGGAGTAAACAGTTCAAGAATGGAGTAAACAGTTCAAGAATGGAGTAAACAGTTCAAGAATGGAGTACACAGTTCAAGGATGGAGTAAACAGTTCAAGAATGGAGTAAACAGTTCAAGAATGGAGTAAACAGTTCAAGAATGGAGTACACAGTTCAAGGATGGAGTAAACAGTTCAAGAATGGAGTAAAATGTTCAAGGATGGAGTAAAATGTTCAAGGATGGAGTAAAATGTTCAAGGATGGAGTAAAATGTTCAAGGATGGAGTAAAATGTTCAAGGATGGAGTAAAATGTTCAAGAATAGAGTAAACAGTTCAAGAATGGAGTGCTCAGGAGAGTAAAATGTTCAAGGATGAAGTAAACAGTTCAAGAATGGTAAACAGTTAAATGGAGTGTTCAAGTTCAAGGATGGAGTAAAATGTTCAAGGATGGAGTAAAATGTTCAAGGATGGAGTAAAATGTTCAAGGATGGAGTAAACAGTTCATGAAGTAGCAGAGAGAAGAGATGAAGGAAGGAGCTGAGAGGAAAGAAATGAACGGAAGGAAATAAGAAGGGAAGAGGAACGGAAAGGGAGGGGGTGAAGGGAAAGAAAGGGATAAAAGGAATTTAAGATAAGAGAAGAGAGAAAATGGAGTGAAGGGAAGGGAGTTAAGGGAAGGGAATGAAGGGAAGGGAGTGAAGGGAAGGAAATGAAGGGAAGAGGTGAAGGGGAGGGAGTGAAGGGAAGGGAGTATTAGGAATGGAGCGAAGGGAAGGGAGTGAGGGTTCATACTGGTAGTAATTTAGTTACGGGGAAAAGATTGATTTTCTTGGAGCAATTATCCCAGGGAAAGTAGTGCCAGAATGGTGGTGTCAAGGTGATGATGTCAAGGTGAGGTGTCAAGGTGGAGGTGTCAAGGAGATGGTGTCAAGGTGATGGTGTCAAGGTGGAGGTGTCAAGGGGGTGGTGTTTAGGTGGTGTTAAGGTAGTGGTGTTAAGGTGGAGGTGTCAAGGTGATGGTGTCAAGGTGATGGTGTCAAGGTGGAGGTGTCAAGGTAGTGGTGTTAAGGTGGAGGTGTCAAGGTGATGGTGTCAAGGTGATGGTGTCAAGGTGGAGGTGTCAAGGTGATGGTGTCAAGGTGATGGTGTCAAGGTGGAGGTGTCAAGGTGATGGTGTCAAGGTGGAGGTGTCAAGGTGGTGGTGTTAAGGTGGAGGTGCCAAGGTGATAGTGTCAAGGTGGAGGTGTCAAGGTGGTGGTGTTAAGGTGGAGGTGTTAAGTTGATGGTGTCAAGGTGATGGTGTCAAGGTGGAGGTGTCAAGGTGATGGTGTCAAGGTGGTGGTATCAAGGTGGAGGTGTCGAGGTGATGGTGTCAAGGTGGAGGTGTCAAGGTGGTGGTGTTAAGGTGGAGGTGTCAAGGTGATAGTGTCAAGGTGGAGGAGTCAAGGTGGTGGTGTTAAGGTGGAGGTGTCAAGGTGATGATGTCAAGGTGTTGGTGGCAAGGTGGAGGTGTCAAGGTGATGGTGGTAAGGTGGAGGTGTCAAGGTGGTGGTGTTAAGGTGGAGATGTCAAGGTGATGGTGTAAAGGTGGAGGTGTCAAGGTAGTGGTGTTAAGGTGCAGGTGTCAAGGTGATGGTGTCAAGGTGATGGTGCCAAGGTGGAGGTGTCAAGGTGATGGTGTCAAGGTGATGGTGCCAAGGTGGAGGTGTCAAGGTGACGGTGTCAAGGTGGAGGTGTCAAGGTGATGGTGTCAAGGTGATGGTGTCAAGGTGGAGGTGTCAAGGTGATGGTGTCAAGGTGATGGTGCCAAGGTGTAGGTGTCAAGGTGATGGTGTCAAGGTGGAGGTGTCAAGGTGGTGGTGTTAAGGTGGAGGTGTCAAAGTGACAGTGTCAAGGTGGAGGTGTCAAGGTGGTGGTGTTAAGGTGGAGGTGTCAAGGTGGTGTTAAAGTGGAGGTGTCAAGGTGATAGTGTCAAGGTGGAGGTGTCAAGGTGGTGGTGTTAAGGTGGAGGT
>NC_091302.1:35360410-35377910 GCF_038502225.1 Cherax quadricarinatus | reverse complement strand
GGGGGGGGGGTGCACGCGACGTAACTAATGGTTCCTGGTTGCCCGAACAACCTTAACCCCACTTACACCTACTTTTCCCTCACAATACCCCCTTCCAAAACTTATGGACGGAGTCAATAAGTCAACGAACAGAGGGAAAAGAACTAAATACAACCTCGGCTCAGCCAATCTGAAAAGTGGTTTTCAGAGCCAGAAATATAAACGACTTTAAACTTATAGGGCTGAATAGCCAGAGCCCATCTCAAGAGTCTGCTATTTGACCCTTTAAAGTTTTCCAAGTACATCAGTGGCTTGTGATCTGTTTCAAGCACAAAGGGTTTACCGTATAGGTAGTATTTAAATCTACTTATACCCCATACTAAAGCATAACATTCTTTCTCCACAGTGGAATATCTTTCTTCTCTGGGCAGAAGCTTCTTACTGGCGAAAGATACTGGGAAAGGAGTCTCCTCATAATATTGTAGTAGTACAGCCCCGAGTCCAGAATGGGAGGCATCTGTTCGGAGACAAAATATTTTATTAATATCTGGCAATTTTAGGACAGGGGGGTTTGAAAATATCCTCTTAATTTCTTCGAAGCTTTGGATGGCTTCCTCAGAACAACTAAGAGGTTCCTTGACACCCTTTTTCAAATAGTCTGTAAGAACTGAAGTTAGGCTACTTAGATTTGGTACGAAATTTCTATAGAAGTTTACAGATCCAAGGAAACTTCTTAATAACTTTTTGGTAGCAGGGAACGTACTTTCTAAAACAGCTTTGGTCTTATTAGGAAGTGGTGAAAAGTTGTTATCAGAGATAATGAACCCAAGGTATTGTACCTTATGATAGCCAAGAAAGCACTTGTGGTTTAACTGTAAGTCCATGAGTTCTTAGTCTTTTCAAAACAAGCGATAGTGTATTTAGATGGTCTTCCCAGGCATTTGTCATGATATAAATATTATCAAAATACACTGATACATTCTTTAGATCAGAAAGAACTATTCTCATAAGCCTAATATACGTGGCACATGCGGTAACCAAGCCGAAAGGCATTGTGCGGTATTGCATTAGACCTCTATGAGTAGGGAAAGCAGTGTATTGTTTAGAGTCTGGGTGTAATGGCACTTTATGGTATGCTTGTGAGATGTCTAATTCCGAGAAGAATTTGCAGTCATGGAATTTATACAAGTCATGATCAATTACTGGCATGGGTTCTGCATCCCATTTAGTTATAGTATTCAAATAACGAAAATCTTGGGCAAGTCGGTAAGAATTATCGGGTTTCTTAACCATAACAACTGGTGAACAGAAAGCTGATTTCGAAGGTTCTATGATGTTTAAGTTAAATAGTTTGTCAACCTCATTATCAAAAGTTTTCCGTAAATGAACGGGAACAGGGTAGATTTTCCGCCTTACTGGTTCATGATCCGACAATTCAATCTTGTGTACAATAGTGGTGGTAAGTCCTGGTACCTCTGTGAATACGTCAGAAAATGTGTTTACTAAGGCACTTACTCGAGACTTGCCTATTCGACAAGTCGTTGTTAATGTTGACATTTGACTTCTTTGGTGAGGGATCATGCGTTAAGATGTCCAGTAGCTCCTTCGATTCTGTAAAAGACTCGTTATCTATAATACAAACTCTACATTCGTACGAATCACCACTTGTATCCAAGCCGAAAGAAGAAGTATCTTCGTCAAAGGAATTTACGCAAAGATAAACTTCTCTTCGATGGTACCGTTTCAAAATATTGACGTGATACATTCTTTCTCTACCCTTGACATCCAAGATATAATCTACCTTATTGCAGACCTTCACTACTTTATACGGTCCGCGCCATGTAATTAGCAATTTGTTGGATTTGTCAGGTAGGAGAACTAAAACTTCATCACCAACATTAAACGTACGCTTGGAGCTTTTATGATCAAAATAGGTCTTGTATGTTTCCATAGAAATCTCTAGGTTTTTACTGACCAAATCGGCGGTTTCTTCCAACCTTTCCCTTAGATCTAAAAGAAACTGATAGCTGTTCTGAACCTCAGGTTTGATATCTTTGGACCAAAGTTCATTCAAAATAGATAGTGGACCACGAGCTTGTCTCCCATAAAGCAATTCAAAAGGGGAATAACCAAGGGAATCACTTGGAATCTCGCGCATTGCGAAAAGAGCACATGGTAAAAATCTATGCCAGTCCGTTGGTTTAAGAATACATAGTTTTTTTAGTATTGACTTTAGGATGGCATGTTGTCGCTCCACTCTTCCGTTACACATCGGATGGTAAGGTGTAGTGAAAAGAGGTTTAACACCCACAAGTTGATAAACGTGTTCCATTAATTCTGAAGTGAATTGTGCCCCTTTATCCGACAGAATTTCACGAGGTATACCTACACGTGAAAAAATAGAAAATAAGGCTTCTGCGACTTCTATGGACGTAATGGATTTTAAGGGTACCGCCTCTGGGAAGCTGGACGCGTAGTCAATCATAGTTAAAATATATTTATGACCTCCTGATGAGCGAGGTGTGATAGGACCAACTATATCTACTGCAACCCTTGCAAAAGGGACTGAGAAAATTGGCATCTTTACCATAGGAACTCTCCTAGTTCTACCCTTCTGCGTGGAAAGTTGACATACGTGACATGATCTGCAGTACTTATAGATGTCAGAGGACATGCTAGGCCAGAAATATAGGTCCTTGATTTTATTATAGGTCTTCCTATGTGAAAAATGGCCAGAGACTGGCAAGTCATGAGAAATCTTTAAAATGGTTTCACGGCAATCCTGCGGAATGACTAATAGTCTTCGACCAACGTCATTGGGTTTGTCCGCAGACACTATAGTCTTGTACAAAAGATCATGTTTGAACTCAAACTTGTAAGAAAATTTCTTTCTCTGGGTCACCTTGCCATTTAAAGCTAACTTCCGAGATTCCTCTAAGGAAGGACAAGTCTTTTGAAGACCCTCCAAATCTATATGAGACAGCTCGATTGGCTTTCCTTTGGAAAGAACTAATGGGTGGATAGGTTTTACCTTAGACTGAGCTCTGGTAACGACGTTAATCGAGTCTAGTTGTTGTATAGATTGTGCCACACGTAGTTTCCCACTGGCGTCTGCGTTGTCCAGTTCAAGTGACTGACTTACTAAAGGTGTTACCGGAGTTTTGTAACCATCAGCTCTCTGATTTAGGTTACCCAACTGAATCTCATCTGGAACTATCTGTGAAGAAACAGAGATATTAGGTTCCAACCCTTCCTTGGAAACTCCAAATTCCAAACAGTCCTTCTCAGATGGGAAAGTAGCCCCTTGTATGTTCCCAACCAAAACAGAACATGAGGTTATCGGGGCAACTACAGCATCTACCCATCCTGAGAACCATTTGCACCTAACAAAACATCTGACTGTTGGAAAAGAATCGCTTCTTCCTAAATAGTCAGTTAATTTAGTGGACTTATAACGTGAAGAATCTAGGTTAGGGAAAAGCTTACTCGAGATAACAATACAGGAACCTCCTGTGTCTCTAAGAATGGTTGATACATTCATACCATTGACTGTACCTCCACTAAAAGGTGCGTTTATGTTTGATTCAGTGAAACATTTACCGACATTTTCACCTTTTTTTCTAGGACAGTCGGGACGTCTATGACCCCACTCATTACAGTTGAAACACTTTACTGTGAAGGCCGTGGAATTCTTAGGTACGGAGGGTTTGGATCCCTCAGATTGCTTAGGCACAACAGGCTTATATCTGCTACGCTCTTTAGGGTAGTTATTATGAGCGCACGCATATATATCAGCAGCTTGTGCCATTTCTGCAGCCGTATGAACGTTTCGTTCTTTAATGAATATTCGTAAGTCAGAGTTTACAGAAGAAAGGAATTGATCTCTTACCATCAGGTCTCGTAAAGATTCGAAATCGTGGTCAACCTCCGCACTATCAATCCACGAATCAAATAATCTGAAAAGTGTTGTTAAGAATTGCATGTAATTTTGATGAGGAGTTATTTTAATGTGTCTAAACTCCGACCTGTAATGATGAGTAGTTTTTTTGAAAGCCTGGAGTATAGCTTTCTTCAGCAGGCTATAACTAGAAATAACATCAGAGGGTAGAGTGGAATAGACGTTTAGTGCTGAACCTGACAGTAGTAAGCCAAGCCTAGTAGCCCAAGAATCTACTGGCCAGTCACAGAGAGTAGCAGTACTTTCGAATCTCGTAATATATGCCGCTATGTCATCTTGTTCTGAGAAAGGTGGTATTTGAGGCATCCTAATATTAGGTTCTTGGGAAGGGTATTCTAGAACCCCTTCATCTATTTTCTGCTTAGATAGTTCTACCTTCTTGGCTTCTAATTCCAACCTTGATTGTTCTAACTCAATTTCCTTCATTTTGAAGGCTACCTCTCTTGCCTGAACTCTATCTTCTCTAGCTATCCTTTCCTGTTCGATTTTATCTTCCCGAGCTAGTCTTTCCTGTTCCTCTTTCTTTTCTTGAGCTAGTCTTTTTTCTTCCCGAGCTAGTCTCTCCTGTTCCTTTTTCTCTTCTCGAGCTAGTCTTTCCTGTTCCTTTTTCTCCTCTCGAGCTAGTCTTTCCTGTTCTTTTTTCTCTTCAATAGCCATTTTAGCAGTAATGTAACTATCAAGGCTTTGTCCAGTAAATCCCATTTCCTTTCCAGCTTTCAACCAGAAATCTAAAGAATCCATCTTGTAAAAAGAAATATTAAGCACCCAACTTCAACTGACAATTAAAATGAACAGTAACGTCTGTTACAAAAGAGGGACACAGTCCGCACACTTTAAACTTCCCAAAGTAGAAAATGAAATAAATATTTCTCCCTGGAAGAATACACTTGTGGGCTCAATAGCCTTCACTAAGCAAAATACACACGGTTCACACAGGAGGGGTTATTATCAAAGTTCCCCAGGTCCAACAAATAGGTAAACTTCTAAACCGAACCTTAGAACCAAACAACGGTAAGTCAACCAGACTACCAGTAATGACTTGACACCTCAACTAACTCACCCTTTTCTATCTTAAATGTTATACTCACAACCAGTTGAACCATCAGGACGATGTTGCTTCAAGAGTCGTATCCTGGCAAGGTCGCCATTGTCAGTGGAACGCCTTCCAACTGAACAAAAGAAATTAATGGAAAAATAAATAAATAAAGAAATAACTTAGGAAAAAATGAGAAAAATGATTTTTGAGAATTTTACTTAAAATTTAAATATAATAAAAAAATTGGCCTTCAGTTCTTGTAGTTGGGTAGGAGTAGGTATGGCCCTAGATAGTTCCTCTGATGTTATTTATGTAGGTTATCCTGGGCAGATGGTAATCCGATGTTCTGGAATCTCCTACCACTTGGATGGAGCACAAGTAGTATAGGTAAGGGCCGGTAGTTGTAGAATAATGTTAATAAGTACTATTAACACACGTCTTGCTCCTTTATCTGGCGTCTATCCTGGAAGACCACGCCAGGAACAGAGCTGGTAAATAAGAGAAAATAAACTGGTTACCCATAGTTATGATAATATAACATTTAAGAATTGAAAAGAATGATAAATGCCAAAATCATTACTGGTAACCAGCAAACAAAATAAAGAAACAAACAGTGATACTCTTGGTATATCACCCTACCTGATTAGGAGAAGAGTGGAGGTGAAGTGACTCTCCAAACCTCAACCCACACCAGGTAAGGTCAATATTACCAGGAGTAGAAACTAACAAATCGGACACCAGGAACTAGTTTCGCCCCAGCCCGCCAGAGAGAAGGGGGGGGGGGTGCACGCGACGTAACTAATGGTTCCTGGTTGCCCGAACAACCTTAACCCCACTTACACCTACTTTTCCCTCACACTATTGTCACCAGAGAGAAAGCGAGAGAGAGAGAGAGAGAGAGAGAGAGAGAGAGTAAGAGACAAAAAATCCACCAACGCCTCAAAACAATTCCTTATTTTTAGCCTCTAAAAATTTCTCCCGAAAAAACGTTATTGGAACCATAAATTTTCTTGTCAGGAGACAGATTCTTGGTAAAAAATATGACGACAGGGCCAAGTGAAGAGGCAAGAGGACACTCTGCTGGCTACCTATAACCATATATATATATATATATATATATATATATATATATATATATATAAATATATATATATATATATATATATATATATATATATATATATATATATATATATATATATATATATATATATATATATGAATAATTTCGCCTGGTTCAAAGCACTTGTAGTGTTGCTGCCTCTTGGTCCAATTATTGCCTTAGGTTGAAAAAACATCAGTGCTATTGAGGGTATACTTGTTAATATTGACTCTAGTTTGATACCATTGCAACTTGACGCTGGACACCTGGGATCCCATGTTCAGGTAGGTGGAATACCATGGTGATATGTGTCTGTGTGAGTGTGTTGTTGCTGAGGAGGAGGGAGGGATGGAGGGCGAGTGTGAGTGTGTGAGGGTTGTGAGGCATCGTGGTTCAGTTTGATCTGAGACGGCAAGTGAAGTGATCCTCTATGTTTACAGTTGATTACAGTTCATTTTCTCTATCTTTAAGATACAATAATGCGTTTATGGCATTTTATTAAGACATTTCGTCCTTCGTGGCCTTTATTACTTGACAAAAGACACTGAAGGGCGAAACGCCTCCTCAATAAAATTCACTTGACATTCTCACATTGGATAGATTGGCATTGACAATGTCTTACGTAAATACACATCTCGTAGTCGACCAACTGAATGTAGCTGTAGTATGTAACCTGCAGCTATGGAAATTTAGTGTTTCATGTTTACTGTCTCGCGAAGAACGACAGTGAAAGACGACTCTAAAATTGTTTATTATGAGAAATTACATTTTGTGGGGGAAAATGACCAGTGTGCCTCCTGCAGGCGCAGACCAGAGAACATAGATTCTGTATCCGGGATGGCTTGTTCATTGTGCATTCCAGATTCATCTTGTGGACGGTAGCGCAAGAGTATACTGATACACAAGAGGCCTAGGAATTAGGCCTCAAGAGGCTGAAGAGGAGCACCTGTCGAACATCTTAGACTCAAAATTTTTTTTTAAATTTCAGTGTACTGCAAAAATTAACAAAAAATAAAGTATTCTAAGGCCGAAATAGACAAAAATAAAGTCATTCTGAAACTGGCTTAGGCGATCTTTTTGACATAGACCATGCATATATAATGCACAGAATGTCACTTAGATGAAGTCAGATCATTCTTAATTGCTCAGCGAGGAAAGGAACACTAGGCTTTACAATCAGTGTTGACAAGAAACTAACTTGCCAAGAACTGCGAAAACGAAAAAGAAACAAATGAAATATTAAAAGAAGTGGAGATCAACCCCAAGAATACTAACGGAGCAATTATTCTAGTAAACAGTAGGAGCGGTTACAGTAGCAGCAGCAACGAACACCGAGTGACACGGAACACTTTTGACACCTCACCGTAAGATTGTTTAGTATGGCTCAACACCGCGTCGTCTGACATGGTTATGACACTAGACTAGACGTAAGCAATCGCAACGCTGTTACTGTACTGCCAAGTGCTACTGTGATCTGCCGTCTGTTACTGCCAAGTGCTACTGTGATTTGCCGTCTGTTACTGCCGCTGTTACTGTTGCTGGCGTTGTCTGCTGTGAGCAGCTGCTAATGCTGTCTGCTGTAAGCTGCCGCTGTTGCTTTTGCCTACTCTCTTGGGCATGATATTGACATTGTCCTTAAAAGAGGCAGATTTCCAAAAAAAAAAAAACATTTTTTTGGAACCTGCTGGTTCCCGTAAATGGGTTTTATCATCTCCCAGGTCATATTTAACAGCATTGTTCTCTCCAATAGAACATGATCGCCTCTTTTCAAATGTATTTAGATATGGCCAAAACATCTTCTGCTACTCTAGTACATACTGACTCTAAGATTGACGGTGTGTTAGGCAGGCAGGTAAGACTCGTCAGGAAACAGGGCAAAGGTTTCCTGACGCGGGTCTTAGTTGTATGATGACCCGCCACTGGAGCTTTTAGTCATCTGACCGAAGCCTTCCGCTGGCTTACCGGTCCACCATTTTAAAAATGTTGGTTATGATTATAACTATTTGTTATTTCCAGTGTGTTGTCTGCTCACACCAGTGTCGCTTCATATAGAAGAGAAATCACTATATTTTGAAATTTAGGTTTCAAAACTTTCGAAAGTTTTTGTTCCTTGCTTTCATTCGCCTATGAAAAAATGCAGGTTTGTTAAATTCACATTTGTTAAGTTTATGCTTGCTGATTATTGTCTTTAAAATAAATGTCTTCAACTGTACATAAGTCTTTTTTCTCCACATTGTCTTTAACACTTCAAGCAACATAATAATAATAGTAATAATAAAATACTAATAACAACAACAACAACAACAATAATAATAATAACAATAATAATAATAATAATAATAATAATAATAATAATAATAATAATAATAATAATAATAATAACAATAATAGTAACAATCTTTATTTCTACAAGAACATGTCCTAGCTGACATCAGTGACATACTACAATATAGAAAGCCCCATGTTAGGCACGGCATTTTGGGCAAATTAGGTCAATTTTGTCCAGGGATGCGACCCACACCAGTCAACTAACACCCAGGTACCAACTTTATACTGATGGATGAACATGGACAACAGGTGCAAGGAAATATGTCCAGTGTTTTCACCCTTGTCAGGAATCGAACGCAGACCCTCAGAGTCTGAAGCTAGAGTTTTGTCTACCAGACCGCGAGCCACTCAAAAGGGTCGCTCCGTTTATTTCCTTATGGTTAAAAATCTCCATTTATAATTACTTTCTACAACACTGTTACTTACTTTCTACAACACTGTTACTTACTTTCTACAACACTGTTACTTACTTTCTACAACATTGTTACTTTCTACAACACTGTTACTTATTTTCTGCAACACTGTTACTTACTTTCTGCAACACTGTTACTTACTTTCTACAACACTGTTACTTACTTTCTACAACACTGTTACTTACTTTCTACAACACTGTTACTTACATTCTGCAACACTGTTACTTACTTTCTGCAACACTGTTACTTACTTTCTGCAACACTGTTACTTACTTTCTACAACACTGTTACTTACTTTCTACAACACTGTTAGTTACTTTCTGCAACACTGTTAATTACTTTCTACAACACTGTTACTTACTTTCTACAACACTGTTACTTACTTTCTGCAACACTGTTACTTACTTTCTACAACACTGTTACTTACTTTCTACAACACTGTTACTTACTTTCTGCAACACTGTTACTTACTTTCTACAACACTGTTACTTACTTAATACAACACTGTTACTTACTTTCTGCAACACTGTTACTTACTTTCTACAACACTGTTACTTACTTTCTACAACACTGTTACTTACTTTCTGCAACACTGTTACTTACTTTCTGCAACACTGTTACTTTCTGCAACACTGTTACTTACTTTCTGCAACACTGTTACTTACTTTCTACAACAGTTACTTACTTTCTACAACACTGTTACTTTCTGCAACACCGTTACTTACTTTCTGCAACACTGTTACTTACTTTCTGCAACACTGTTACTTACTTTCTGCAACACCGTTACTTACTTTCTGCAACACTGTTACTTACTTTCTGCAACACTGTTACTTACTTTCTGTAACACCGTTACTTACTTTCTGCAACACCGTTACTTACTTTCTGCAACACTGTTACTTACTTTCTACAACACTGTTACTTACTTTCTACAACACTGTTACTTACTTTCTGCAACACTGTTACTTACTTTCTACAACACCGTTACTTACTTTCTGCAACACTGTTACTTACTTTCTGCAACACTGTTACTTACTTTTTACAACACTGTTACTTTCTACAACACTGTTACATACTTTCTACAACACCGTTACTTACTTTCTGCAACACTGTTACTTACTTTCTGCAACACTGTTACTTACTTTCTACAACACTGTTACTTACTTTCTGCAACACTGTTACTTACTTTCTGCAACACTGTTACTTACTTTCTGCAACACTGTTACTTACTTTCTGCAACACTGTTACTTACTTTCTGCAACACTGTTACTTACTTTCTGCAACACTGTTACTTACTTTCTGCAACACTGTTATTTTCTGCAACACTGTTACTTACTTTCTGCAACACTGTTACTTACTTTCTACAACCCCGTTACTTACTTTCTGCAACACTGTTACTTACTTTCTACAACACCGTTACTTACTTTCTGCAACACTGTTACTTACTTTCTGCAACACTGTTACTTACTTTCTACAACACCGTTACTTACTTTCTACAACACTGTTACTTACTTTCTGCAACACCGTTACTTACTTTCTGCAACACTGTTACTTACTTTCTGCAACACTGTTACTTACTTTCTGCAACACTGTTACTTACTTTCTACAACACTGTTACTTACTTTCTACAACACTGTTACTTACTTTCTGCAACACTGTTACTTACTTTCTACAACACTGTTACTTTCTACAACACTGTTACTTACTTTCTACAACACCGTTACTTGCTTTCTGCAACACTGTTACTTACTTTCTGCAACACTGTTACTTACTTTCTACAACACTGTTACTTACTTTCTGCAACACTGTTACTTTCTGCAACACTGTTACTTACTTTCTGCAACACTGTTAATTACTTTCTGCAACACTGTTACTTACTTTCTGCAACACTGTTACTTACTTTCTGCAACACTGTTACTTTCTGCAACACTGTTACTTACTTTCTGCAACACTGTTACTTACTTTCTACAACACCGTTACTTACTTTCTGCAACACTGTTACTTACTTTCTACAACACCGTTACTTACTTTCTGCAACACTGTTACTTACTTTCTGCAACACTGTTACTTACTTTCTACAACACCGTTACTTACTTTCTACAACACTGTTACTTACTTTCTGCAACACCGTTACTTACTTTCTGCAACACTGTTACTTACTTTCTGCAACACTGTTACTTACTTTCTGCAACACTGTTACTTTCTACAACACTGTTACTTACTTTCTGCAACACTGTTACTTACTTTCTGCAACACTGTTACTTTCTACAACACCGTTACTTACTTTCTACAACACTGTTACTTACTTTCTGCAACACTGTTACTTACTTTCTACAACACCGTTACTTACTTTCTGCAACACCGTTACTTACTTTCTGCAACACTGTTACTTACTTTCTGCAACACTGTTATTTACTTTCTACAACACCGTTACTTACTTTCTACAACACTGTTACTTACTTTCTGCAACACCGTTACTTACTTTCTGCAACACTGTTACTTACTTTCTGCAACACTGTTACTTACTTTCTGCAACACTGTTACTTACTTTCTACAACACTGTTACTTACTTTCTGCAACACTGTTACTTACTTTCTGCAACACTGTTACTTTCTACAACACCGTTACTTACTTTCTACAACACTGTTACTTACTTTCTGCAACACTGTTACTTACTTTCTACAACACCGTTACTTACTTTCTGCAACACCGTTACTTACTTTCTACAACACTGTTACTTTCTGCAACACTGTTACTTACTTTCTACAACACTGTTACTTACTTTCTACAACACCGTTACTTACTTTCTGCAACACTGTTACTTACTTTCTACAACACCGTTACTTACTTTCTGCAACACTGTTGCTTACTTTCTACAACACTGTTACTTACTTTCTACAACACTGTTACTTACTTTCTACAACACCGTTACTTACTTTGTGCAACACTGTTACTTACTTTCTACAACACCGTTACTTACTTTCTGCAACACTGTTACTTACATTCTACAACACTGTTACTTACTTTCTACAACACTGTTGCTTACTTTCTGCAACACTGTTACTTACTTTCTGCAACACTGTTACTTTCTACAACACCGTTACTTACTTTCTGCAACACTGTTACTTACTTTCTACAACACCGTTACTTACTTTCTGCAACACTGTTACTTACTTTCTACAACACCGTTACTTACTTTCTGCAACACCGTTACTTACTTTCTGCAACACTGTTACTTACTTTCTGCAACACTGTTACTTACTTTCTACAACACCGTTACTTACTTTCTACAACACTGTTACTTACTTTCTGCAACACCGTTACTTACTTTCTGCAACACTGTTACTTACTTTCTGCAACACTGTTACTTACTTTCTGCAACACTGTTACTTACTTTCTACAACACTGTTACTTACTTTCTGCAACACTGTTACTTACTTTCTGCAACACTGTTACTTTCTACAACACCGTTACTTACTTTCTACAACACTGTTACTTACTTTCTGCAACACTGTTACTTACTTTCTACAACACCGTTACTTACTTTCTGCAACACCGTTACTTACTTTCTACAACACTGTTACTTACTTTCTGCAACACTGTTACTTACTTTTTACAACACTGTTACTTACTTTCTACAACACCGTTACTTACTTTCTGCAACACTGTTACTTACTTTCTACAACACCGTTACTTACTTTCTGCAACACTGTTACTTACTTTCTACAACACTGTTACTTACTTTCTGCAACACTGTTACTTACTTTCTGCAACACTTTTACTTACTTTCTACAACACTGTTACTTACTTTCTACAACACCGTTACTTACTTTCTGCAACACTGTTACTTACTTTCTGCAACACCGTTACTTACTTTCTGCAACACTGTTACTTACTTTCTACAACACTGTTACTTACTTTCTGCAACACCGTTACTTACTTTCTGCAACACTGTTACTTACTTTCTACAACACTGTTACTTACTTTCTGCAACACTGTTACTTACTTTCTACAACATTGTTACTTACTTTCTGCAACACCGTTACTTACTTTCTGCAACACTGTTACTTACTTTCTAAAACACTGTTACTTACTTTCTGCAACACTGTTAGTTACTTTCTACAACACTGTTACTTACTTTCTACAACACTGTTACTTACTTTCTGCAACACTGTTACTTACTTTCTGCAACACCGTTACTTACTTTCTGCAACACCGTTACTTACTTTCTACAAAACTGTTACTTACTTTCTGCAACACTGTTGCTTACTTTCTGCAACACTGTTACTTTCTACAACACTGTTACTTACTTTCTGCAACACTGTTACTTACTTTCTGCAACACCGTTACTTACTTTCTACAACACTGTTACTTACTTTCTACAACACTGTTATTTACTTTCTGCAACACTGTTACTTACTTACTGCAACACTGTTACTTACTTTCTGCAACACCGTTACTTACTTTCTACAAAACTGTTACTTACTTTCTACAACACTGTTACTTACTTTCTACAACACTGTTACTTACTTTCTGCAACACCGTTACTTACTTTCTACAACACTGTTACTTACTTTCTGCAACACCGTTACTTACTTTCTACAACACTGTTACATACTTTCTACAACACTGTTACTTACTTTCTACAACACTGTTACTTACTTTCTGCAACACCGTTACTTACTTTCTGCAACACTGTTACTTACTTTTTGCAACACCGTTACTTCTTCAGCGCCGTTAATTATTTTTTTCAACACCGTTACTTACTCTACTTCTGTAATTCCTTCAGAAACATTATTTAATCCATCGTTTACCTTTTCAAATCTCTAAAATTTTTGTTTAATGGCGCCATTATGAACTTCCTGAGTCTTATCAATATTTTGGTTTGTTATCAATAAAGTTGACATTTTTGGGATTTTGCCTTATGTAGTTGTTAAATTGTTTCTGTTTTTGTTCTCGGTACTGCCGTTCCCCCTCTTTCTTCCACACTGTGTCTCGTCTCCACACTGAGTGTGTGTGTGTGTGTGTGTGTGTGTGTGTGTGTGTGTGTGTGTGTGTGTGTGTGTGTGTGTGTGTGTGTGTGTGTGTGTGTGTGTGTGTGTGTGTGTGTGTGTGTATGTGTGTGTGTGTGTGTGTGTGTGTGTGTGTGTGTGTGTGTTTGTATGTGTGTGTGTGTGTGTGTTTGTATGTGTGTGTGTGTGTGTGTGTGTGTGTGTGTGTGTGTGTGTGTGTGTGTGTGTGTGTGTGTGTGTGTGTGTGTGTGTTTGTATGTGTGTGTGTGTGTGTGTGTGTGTGTGTGTGTGTGTATGTATGTGTGTGTGCGTGTGTGTGTGTGTGTGTGTGTGTGTGTGTGTGTGTGTGTGTATGTATGTGTGTGTGTGTGTGTGTGTGTGTGTGTGTGTGTGTGTGTGTGTGTGTATGTGTGTGTGTGTGTGTGTGTGTGTGTGTGTGTTTGTGTGTGTGTGTGTGTGTGTGTGTGTGTGTGTGTATGTGTGTGTGTGTGTGTGTGTGTGTGTGTGTGTGTGTGTGTGTATGTGTGTGTGTGTGTGTGTGTGATAAGGGTTGTGTAATGTAGTGTAATCTGGAGCAATTTGTCTGGCGAAATGTTCTCTATTCGGGCGAAACAGCCACTCAGAAGCAGGAGGAACCTAGTAGACATGGGAGGGAAGGAGTGAGAGGTGGAAATGGTGGATAGGGAAAGACTGGAGGAAGAGAGGGAGAGACTGGAGGAAGAGAGGAAGAGACTGGAGGAAGAGAGGGAGAGACTGGAGGAAGAAAGGGAGAGATTGGAGGAAGAGAGGGAGAGGCTCGAGGAAGAAAGGGAGAGACTGGAGGAAGAGAGGGAGAGAAGAGAAGACAGCGTGACGCACAGGGAAGGAAGAGGAGGGAGAAATGGAGGGAAGAAGGGAGGCTGAAGAGTGAGGGGGGTAAAGGAAGAAAAACTAAGGGAGGGTGGCAGGGAGAAGGAGAGGAGGAGAGGGAGAGAGAGAGAGAGAGAGAGAGAGAGAGAGAGAGAGAGAGAGAGAGAAGGAAATAAAGAATTAAAAGAAGAAAGAACGAGAGAAAGAAAGACAGTAAGAAAGAGAGAAAGAAATATCTCTAACTTAAAAAAATGAAAATTTTTGGGACCCATTGTGAAAATTCCTTTACAGCTCCTTCCCTCTCCCTCCCCTCTCTTTTTTTACACAGGGTTTGACACGGTTAGGTTAAGGATCCCTAGCTCTCTCTATCTTTCTCTCTCTCTCTCTCTCTCTCTCTCTCTCTCTCTCTCTCTCTCTCTCTCTCTCTCTCTCTCTCTCTCTCTCTCTCTCTCTCTCTCTCTCTCTCTCTCTCTCTCTCTCATAGTTTGCCCTACAAGCAGCTGGAACAAAAGTTTGGTTGCTGTGGTTTAATCAGTGGTTTAAAAACTCGCAGACAAAAGCCATAAATTTTTCTACGTAGCTTTTAAATGGCCACATGTGAATGGCCCAACAATGGCTCTACCAACACCACTATTGTTATTTTTTTTTTTTTTTTGCATTTTTTCTTGAAGCGCCATTATGAAACATCCTGATAATTCAAAGTCAAAAGATGCCCATTAAAGTCAAATAATCTTTTCCTTTAGAGACAAATAATCAGTGAATTAGTTAATTATTTCAGATGGAGGAGGTAAAAGAGGGAGGGTTTAAAATGGTACGACCGGGTTTTTTTTTAAACTTTGCGTACAGGTGTTTCCAGTGACTTGCCTGGTTAAACCCACGAGTTTGTGGCACTCTGAGGGTGAGGTTGCGAGGGGGGGGGGGAAGATGGATGAGAGGATGGGGGTAGGGGGAAGGGTGAGGAGGTGGGGGAGGAGACAGAGGGAAGGTTGGTGAGGGAAATTTAACCTATCCTAGCCATCTAGTTGGCCATTTAAGGCTTTTTCCCCAATTTGAATAAGACACGCACACAAACACACATACACACACACACACACACACACACACACACACACACACACACACACACACACACACACACACACACACTCACACACACACACACACACACACATAGTCACACACACACACACACACACACACACACACATACACACACTCACACACACACTCACACACACACACACACACACACTCACACACACACACACACACACTCACACACACACACACACACACACACACACACACACACACTCACACACACACACACACTCACACACACACACACACAAACACACACACACACACACACACACACACACACACACACACTCACACACACACACACACACACACACACACACACACACACACACACACACACACACACACACACACACACACACACACACACACATACATAGGTGATAGGTCAAATGCGGAGGCACAACCATGCTACCAAGAGCCACTGGAAAAAACAAGGGAGAAAATGATCACGTACAGGCAGGAACCAGAGTTACAGAGGGAGAGGCAATGAGAGGAGGAAAGGGCAAAATCAGTGTTTATCCATGGGCTTCAGGAGAGAGAGGAAAGGACACACACTGAAAGATGACAGGCAGAAAGAAAGGAGATTGTGAACATCATCACGGAAATAGGTGAAGAAGACATGGACGAGATTGTAAATTTTCAGAGAATAGGGGGGTACTTGAAGGGGAGAAAACGACCGATCAAGCTGATTCTCAGGACAGAATCCTCCAAGAGAAACCACGGTTGAAAAACTCGGAAGAGTACAAGAGGGTGTTCCTAGACATAGACAGAACACAAACGGAACGACAGCAGCTGAGGGAGAGGACAAAAAAGTGAAAGGAGCTAGGAAAGGAGACAAGGATGGAACCAGCAGAGGTCAATCAGAGCAGGACAGAGCAGCAAGGGCAAACACACACAGAACTATCCTAGAACCCCACAACCTATCACACCATACCAACACAAACTACAATCCATACTCACAGCTTCCACCCAACACCCAGCTATAGAATCCCACAGTATGCTACCAGGTCTCCCACCCTCACAGGCCCCCAAACCACAGTGTTGGAAAGGAAACTGAAGGTATGGTACACAAAAACTGATGGATAACAAATAAGTGGGAGGAGTGGCACGAAAGAGTCAAAGAGGCATCACCGGACATCATAGCTCTCACAGAAACCAAGCTTACATGTATCATAACAGATGCCATCTTTCCAACAGGATACCAAATCCTGAGGAAAGACAGAGGGAACAGGGGAGTGGAGGAGTGGCACTGCTGATCAAAAACCGATGGAATTTTGATGAGCTGGAGAGAGGAGACAGAGGAGAAACAAGCGATTACATAGCGGGAACGCTTCACTCTGGAGGTCCCAAGGTGATAATTGCAGTGATGTATAGCCCACCACAGAACAGCAGGAGGCGAAGGCAAGAATATGACGAGAGCAATAGAGTGATGGTTGACACACTGGCTGCAGTGGCCAGAAGAGCTCATGCATGCAGAGCAAAGCTCCTGATCATGGGTGACTTTAACCACAAGGAGATTGATTGGGAGAACTTGGAGCCACAAGGGGGCCAAGATACATTGTTGGCTAAGATGGAGGTGGTACTGGAAAACTTTATGTACCAACACGTATGGGACACTACAAGAGAGAGAGGAGAGGAAGAACCAGCAAGACTGGACCTATTATTCACCTTGAGTAGTGCAGATATTGAGGACATCACATATGAAAGACCCCTTGGGGC
>NC_091302.1:35352910-35355410 GCF_038502225.1 Cherax quadricarinatus | reverse complement strand
GAGATGACCTGTGTTTCTTACAGATGAGTGGAGAAGGCAGCACGGTCGAAGGCTTCTATATACGCCTACATCACGTCTCTCGAGAGCACCATCCATCCACCGCCCAGGTCACGGCAGCCGGGGCCAAACCACGACCCAAAGGTCAGTCAGGTCATGGTAATACTTCTCCCAGGTTAAGTCTCAGTAATACTTCTCCCAGGTTGTCCTACAACAAAAATCATCAGTGTTAAAGGTTAGGAAACTATGACAATAATCAAAATAATAATTACAATACAAATACTAGCAGTAGTAATCATCAGATGGTTAATTGGGTTTTAAAATCCATCGACTACACGAGGATCATTACGGCTTCATGTCACACGTTCACCACCGGTCAAGAATACTTTAATAAAACCTGTTGTAGACATTAATTAAAGTATCAGCGTATGTAAACAACAAAAAAGTCACAATACTGTGACTGGAACGATACGCAAATAACCCGCACATAGAAGTGAAGAGCTTACGACGACGTTTCGGTCCAGCTTGGACCATTTACAAAGTCACACCGTGACTTTGTAAATGATCCAAGTCGGACCGAAACGTCGTCGTAAGCTCCTCTCTTCTATGTGCGGGTTATTTGTGTATCAGCGTATGTACACTGAGAAATATGTACCTCTCGGTGTATATACACTGAGGAATATGTACCTCGTGGTGTATATACACTGAGAAATGTGTACCTCTCGGTGTATATACACTGAGAGATATGTACCTTGATGTGCATATACACTGAGAAATATGTATCTCTCGGTGTATATACACTGAGAGATATGTACCTCGAGGCGCATATACACTAAAAGTAATAACACTTGACAGTGTATATACATTGAGAGACATGCCCCTCTTGGTATATATATATACCAAGATACATACACATCTTGGTGTATATACAGAGAGACATACACTTCGCGGTGTGTATAACCATATGTTTTATTGGTAAGAATACTTGTTGACACTGGTGTCGTACACTAGCCTGGGTGATGCCACGGACCGCGGGAGAGACAGGGAATTCTACGGTAGTGACGGTGTTGAACGCTGGTCCTGGTGCTTCCTCGTACGTGCTGCACGGCCTCTTCCACTACCGTGCCTACACCGTATTTCTCGTGCCCTTCTTCAAGACTTTCGAAGGTCACCCGTCCAACAGCCGGACCTTCGAGACTCCGGAAGCAGGTGAAGACCAGGTGTTTGCGCGCGTGTGTGTATGTGTGTGTGTGTGTGTGTGTGTGTGTGTGTGTGTGTGTGTGTGTGTGTGTGTGTGTGTGTGTATGTGTGTGTGTGTGTGTGTGTGTGTGTGTATTAACATACCTTTAAAACGAAGATTTTGCATGAAATGTTCCATATTCCATCCAATCCTTTACCTCCAAAAGACTCTTTATTCTCACTCAGTTTTAAGTAACGCCAAATGAAAAAAACGAGTTTATACTTGTATTTCGTTGAAACTAAAACATTTTGCTGTACGTGACACCACGAGAATAATAATAATAAAGAAGAAGAATACTTTTATGCTCTATTTAATCCACTCTTGCGGCCACTTTGCTTCTCTCTACGTAAATATGGTGTGTGTGTGTGGGACAAAGGGTTCACTTGAGCCTGCACGAGTGTGCAAGGTGACTCTCAGATTGGCTTCGTTCTGGGGGAAGAAGGTTCAGGGCTGCCGAGGATGCTTTTTACACAGTCTGAAACTGAACACTGGTGAGGCGTGATTTCCTGGTTGCACATCCTCTCTTCCTCTCCGTCCTCTCTCTCTCTCTCTCTCTCTCTCTCTCTCTCTCTCTCTCTCTCTCTCTCTCTCTCTCTCTCTCTCTCTCTCTCTCTCTCTCTCTCTCTCTCTCTCTCTCTCTCTCTCTCTCTCTCTCTCTCTCTCTCTCTCTCTCTCTCTTTCTCTCTCTCTCTCTATCTATTTATCTATCACTCTTTTTCTGATGCTCTTATGTGTATCGTAAGTTGCTTGGAATGGTACACATGTGTCTCAGTTATAAGGTACATAGCTATACATACCTGTCTCGGTAAGATACATTGATACACACATGTGTCTTAGTAACGTACATAGCTGCGCACACGTGCCTCAGTAATGTAGGTAGCACAGGCACCTCGATACAGACATATTGTTTATAATATGCAAGTGTACGTATGTATACTGTAGTTACCTCGTTGTAAGATGGCAGTTTATTCTGTAGTGACTGTACTAACTGTACTGACTGTACTGACTGTACTGACTGTACTGACTGTACTGACAGTACTGGCTGTACTGGCTGTACTGACTGTACTGACTGTACTGACTGTACTGACTGTACTGGCTGTACTGGCTGTACTGACTGTACTGACTGTGCTGACTGTACTGACTGTACTGACTGTACTGACTTTACTGACTTCTCTGATTGTACTGATTGTACTGACTGTACTGACTGTATTGACTGTACTAACTGTACTAACTGTAGTGACTGTACTGGCTGTACTGACTGTA
>NC_091302.1:35347910-35350410 GCF_038502225.1 Cherax quadricarinatus | reverse complement strand
CAGGTTAGTTTAGGTGAGGTTAGGGGTCCAGGATGGTGTCCTTGGATTAGTTCACTGTATGTGAATGGGTGGCCTTGGGAAGGTTTGGCCACACGTAGGAGCACCAATGGGTACAGGTGAAGTTACTGTATGTCTCATATTCGTGACGTCCTTCACTAGAAAGCCTTGTTCATGGTTTAAAACAAGCCAAGGAGAATGGAACACAGTGGACAGCTATGTTCATGGTATTAAACTAGCCAAGTATTAATCAAGAGAGTGTAACACACTTCAAAGCTATTTCATGGTATAAAACAAGCCAAGGATCAGCCGGGAGGGCGAAACAAAGTGAGGCAACAGCAACAATTTTAGCAGAATGGAGGTAAGCGACAGCAGCTTACAAGAGTCACTGATCACCTCTGCTCACTTTACCAGATCTTTCTCAACGGGAAGATCCTCCCTGCCTCCTTCGGTATACCCACGGGCGGCTCCAGAAATTTATGTAGGAAGGGCTAGGGGTGGCAGGGGGCTAGAGGGGGGTTAAGGGACTTGTCTTTACGCATCATTATTACTATTATTTATTTGTAGGGGGAGGCTGATGACCCTTCCCCTTTGTTATCCCAATCCGGGCGCTGCTACTGCACATACTCCCCACTACATGACTCCCAAATTTCATATTGCTATACTCTACTCTCTTCTAATTATCACCTAGTATTTAAATGTTCACAATTTCTTCAATAAAATTGACCCACTGGAACCTACACGGCTGAAGATCATTCCAAAAACTGATCTAATTAAGATACACCAGCTATTTAGGTTTCAAGCCAGTAAGAAGATACATTCTGCAGTTGTTGCAATAAAAACAATTTATTTAACAAAAATTACAAATTAAAGCTTACACAACCCGAAATAAAGGCGAACTTTTCTCCTGTTAATAGTTAATAATCTGTATCCACCGCTTTCACGTTCATTAATTATGTTAAAAAATGTGAAGATTTGCATATAGAGAGCCGAAATGGCCTGGTTACCATTCTCTTTATGAAATGCATCGGAAATTTTAGATTAAAGTCGTTCAAGAGAGACATAAGTTACGTGTGGGGAAAGAAAGTTACACCACTTTAAAGTTAAATTAGGAACTTGGTAGTTACGAACGCCAGCAACGAGCCCATTTTCTTGTAGGTGAGATACACTGGTACTGGAAGCTGGAAGCTGAGCTGAAGTGGCTTTCTCAAATTATCACTTACAAACCATACCCGGGAATGGTATCCTTTTATCTCTCCTTCCTTCTCTGTCTCTTCTTCTATCTCCTCTCCTTCCTTCTCTCCCTCCTATGCCATCTCTCCTTCCTCCCCTACTACCTCTTCCAGCTTCTCTCTACACATTCATTTCTTCTTCTCCCCTTCTCATGTTTCTCCTAATTCTCACATTTTTGTTATTTTGCTGCTCTCATTATCATTAGCAGGTCTCTTTGTCCTTTGTTACGTCAGTTACAGTTCTACTCTCTCTCTCTCTCTCTCTCTCTCTCTCTCTCTCTCTCTCTCTCTCTCTCTCTCTCTCTCTCTCTCTTCTCTCTCTCTCTCTCTCTCTCTCTCTCTCTTTCTCTCTCTCTCTCTCTCTCCTTATCTCTCTCTCTCTTTTTCTTCACGCACGCACAACCCATGCAACCACCAACAACAACAACAACCAAAATAATAACAACCACAACGGCAACTACCTCAACAACCATAACAGCCAACAACAACAACCACGCCAGCAACAACCACAGTAACCACAACAACAAAACAAACGACAACAGCAATAGCCACAACACCCAAAACAAGAAAATTAACAACAACAACAGCAACAACCACAACTCCTTTCGCTCACAATTTCTAACCCCTTTCTAATCCCTTCTCGAATTCCATTTCCTTCGTTTCCTCTTCCCCTTTCTCCCCTCTTTCCGTCTCCCTCTACCGTCTCCCTCTACCATCTTGCTCTAGCGTCTCCCTCTACCGTCTCCCTCTACCATCTTGCTCTAGCGTCTCCCTCTAGCGTCTCCCTCTACCATCTACCTCTAGCGTCTCCCTCTAGCGTCTCCCTCTACCGTCTCCCTCTACCGTCTCCCTCTACCGTCTCCCTCTACCATCTACCTCTAGCGTCTCCCTCTAGCAACTCCCTCCAGCGCCTTCCTCTAGCGTCTACCTCTACCATCTACCTCTAGCGTCTCCCTCTACCGTCTCCCTCTACCATCTACCTCTAGCGTCTCCCTCTAGCAACTCCCTCCAGCGCCTTCCTCTAGCGTCTACCTCTACCATCTACCTCTAGCGTCTCCCTCTACCGTCTACCTCTAGCGTCTCCCTCCAGCGTCTCCCTCTACCATCTACCTCTAGCGTCTCCCTCTAGCGTCTCCCTCTACCATCTACCTCTACCATCTACCTCTAGCGTCTCCCTCTACCATTTACCTCTAGCGTCTTCCTCTACCATCTACCTCTAGCGTCTCCCCACCCGTCTACCTCCTAGAGTCTCCTCTAGTCTCTCTACCATC
>NC_091302.1:35337910-35340410 GCF_038502225.1 Cherax quadricarinatus | reverse complement strand
TGTTGGATGTCCAAGTACCGTGATCATAAAACCTCCTTTACCCCGTCCCACCAATTTTTTACCCAGCCTTCCTTCCAGTACAGATTTATACACCTTCCAAGTCATTCTATTTTGTTCCATCCTCTTTGAATGTTCAAACAATCTCAACAACCCCTCCTCAGCCCTCTGAATAATACTTTTAGTAACTCCGCACCTCCTCCTAATTTGCCAACTACGAATTCTCTGCATATTTACACCACACATTGTCCTCAGAATGAGCGTCTTCCTCAATGCAACATTTACAACCCATACTTCCTCATTTATATAAGAGTGTTGGTACCACTATGTACTCATACATTCCCTTCTTCGTCTCCATAGATAACGTTTTTTGTCTTCACAGATACCTCAATGCACCACCTACCTTTTTCCTTTTCATTAATTCTATGGTTAACCTCATCCTTCATAAATCCATCCGCCGACACGTTCACTCCAAAATATCTGAACACTTTCACTTCTTTCATACTCCCTCCCATCTGATATACAATTTTTCTTCATCTAAACCGTTTAATACCCCTTATCAACTTACTCTTATCTATGTTCACTTTCCACTTTCTTCCTTTACACACCCTCCCAAACTCGTCCACTAATCAGTATCATCAGCAAAGAGTAACTTTGTATCAGATTCCGCATATTTTAACCCCGTCCCTCTCCCTAATACCCTAGCATTTGTTTCTTTTACACCCCCATGTATAAATATGGTAAACAACTATGGTGACATTACGAATCTTTGCTTAACGCCTACTTTTACTGGGAAATAATCGTCCTCTCTCCTACACACTCTAACCTGAGATTCACTATCCACATAAAAATTCTTTACAGTATTTAGTAACTTACTACCTATTCATACACTTGCAATATGTGCCTCATTGCTTCCCTATCCACCATATCATATGTCTTTTCTAAATCCATAAAAACAACGAAAAGTTCCCTTATATGCTTCATTATAAACATTTGGTCTAGATATCCCCTACCATTTCTAAAACCTTATTATCTGTTATCCTGCACTCAGTCTTACCCTCAATTCTTTCAATAATAGCCCTACCATACATTTTACCTGGTATATTTAGTAGGCTTATTTCCCTATAAACTTTACACTCTCTTTTGCCCCCTTATCTTCATATGCACGCTCTCTGCCAGTCCTCAGGTACCTCCCCTCTTTCATACAGTTATTGAACAAAAGTACCAACCACTCCAAAACTATATCCCCACCTGTTTTTATCATTTCTTTCTTGATCCCATCAGTGCCAGCTGCTTTACCCCCCTTTACTCTACCCACAGCCTCACGCACCTTCCCCACACTCACATCTAGCTCTTCTTCACTCTTAAAAGATGTTATACTTCCCTGACCAATGTATTAAATCACTGCCTCCTTCTCTTCATCAACATTTCAATAGATCCTCATAATATTCCCACCATCTTCCCAATACCTCCAGCTCTCTACCTACTAACTCCCTTATGCTGTTTTTAACTGTCAAATCCATTTGTTTTCTAGGCTTTCTTAACCTATTTATCTACTCTAAAACTTTTTCTTAGTCTCTGCAAAATTTGTTGACAGCACCTCATCCAATCTATCATTTGCTCTCCGTTTGCACTCCGTCACCACTTTCTACACCTCTCCTATATTCTCCCAATACTCCATCCTTCTTATATCACTTCTGCATTGTAAAAGCCTCCCATAGGTGAACTTTATCATCATTTCACTATCAAATTCAACACACTCATCACCCATCCCAGCCCCATCTTACCGCCCAACTCACCACCAAACCACCATTCTTATCCAAATCCATTTTCACTAATATTTATTACCACCACCCACCATACCCGCCAACCATCATACAAGTAAATTACCATTCCCATCAACCACCCTTTCCGGCAGTTACCTTTCTCACCAATCACCATTTCCTCCAACAGCCATTCTCTCCAACCACCACTCCCATCAACCACCATTCCCAGCAACCACCACTCCCAGCAACCACCACTCCCAGCAACCACCACCCACAACTCAACAACTTCTACCTCCGCCCACACCCAAAAAACCTTCTATTTCGCTCCATCATTCTTATGTCCGAACAAACACATCAGCGTGGAGTGTGTGTGTGCTGTGCTTGTTGTGTTTGTGTTGCTGATGAAGTCTGCCTGCTGTGTGTGTGTGTGTGTGTGTGTGTGTGTGTGTGTGTGTGTGGTGTGTGTGTGTGTGTGTGTGTGTGTGTGTGTGTGTGTGTGTGTGTGTGTGTGTGTGTGTGTGTGTGTATGTGTGTGTGTGTCTGTCTGTGTCTGTGTTTCGACTGTTTTTATCTTCCACTTATGTTCCCTTAATCCTGGTCCTCTTAATTCAAACAGTCTCTCCCTATCTGTCCTTTAAGTTCCCTTTAAGATTTTGTATGTCTAAATCATGTCTCCTCTTTCTCGTTCTCTTTGCCGAGGTCGTCACCTTTAGTTCATTCAATCTCTCCTCAGTGTA
>NC_091302.1:35327910-35332910 GCF_038502225.1 Cherax quadricarinatus | reverse complement strand
CGTAAGAGATACGTCTCACTACTGCTAGCTTCTGGACTGCCTTACTGGCAAAATATCCGCTTGATGACAGCCTCTAACACTCTTCCATTGACTCTTGCTACTTTTTCAGTATTACCATCATGCTGTCTATACACCATCATTTGTAAATAAATGGTTCAGAGAACCGACATGTTGATAAATTAGACACATGTACAACACTTGGGGTATCTTTAATAAGGAAACGTTTCGCCGCACAGTGGATTCATCAGTTAAATACAAAGAAAAATGGTGAAGATCAGGAGTTTGAGGTAATCAGTCCCTCATCCTGAGACTGAGGAAATGATTACTCATTATTTATGTTGAACATGAGGGACTGATTATTGCTTATTATTATTTATATTGAAAATGAGTTTGAAGTAATCAGTCCCTCAGCTTGAGACTGAGGGACTGATTACTTTAAACTCCTTCTAATCTTCACCACTCATTTTTGTATTGGACTGATGAAGCCACTCTGTGGCGAAACGTTTCCATAGTAAAGATACCCAAGTGTTGCACATGTGTCTAATTTATCAAGCATCATCTGTGTTTGTCCAGGAAGCAACAGCAACCTGTCAGGTTGGTGACGCTGCGTGCTGGTGAATGATGCATGGGAGAGTAGCTGGCATTCTCTCTCTCTTGCATAAGTCAACGTTAGAGTCTCTCATTTCTCTCCCTCTCTCAATCTCATCTCTCTGTCTCTGTCTGTCTTTCTGTCTGTCTGTCTGTCTGTCTGTCTGTCTGTCTGTCTGTCTGTCTGTCTCTGTCTCTGTCTCTCTGTCTGTCTGTCTATGTCAGTCTGTCTGTCTGTCTGTCTGTCTGTCTGTCTCTCTCTCTCTCTCTCTCTCTCTCTCTCTCTCTCTCTCTCTCTCTCTCTGTATATATATATATATATATATATATATATATATATATATATATATATATATATATATATATATATATATATATATATATATATATATATATATATATATATATATATATATCTTCAATGCTATTTCCTTCCTTAATTAAGTGCTGATGATTTGGACTGAGGGAATTATTGCTATTAACTCTTCTGATAATTGGTTCGTCTTGCCCAGTTTTCTACGCGGCTCTCTTTTCTTCATCTTCCATTTTCTATGCGGCTCTGTTTCCTTCACCTCCTGTTTTCTGTGCAATTCTGTTGTCTTCATCACCACATTTTCTTATATTTTCATTTAATTTAAAGTTAAATGACTTTGTAAAACCAATTTGTTTTGCATATTCCTGTCTTCGTGCGAGTTTGTTAGTGTTTGAAATAGTTCAGATTTTTTCATTATGTTTTCGATGCTATAGTGTAAGATTTTGAAATCCTTAAGGGAATTTGGTTTCTTTCAAAGACTGATTTCGAAATCGCTAAGAAAAATTGCTTTGATTTCCTCCACCCTCTATCCTCCACCTTCTATCCTACACCTCCACCCTCTATCCTCCATAAGACTATTCCAATTCTAGTTCCCTCTTGGAGTGTTTACGGAGCATAACAAGCAATTGTCGACTTAACGATGCTGGTTCCTAAGTGTGAGTGGTACATCCGGGCTTATACGCCCAGTTAGTATGTACTTTCTGTGTAATGAAGAGAGAGAGAGAGAGAGAGAGAGAGAGAGAGAGAGAGAGAGAGAGAGAGAGAGAGAGAGAGAGAGAGAGAGAGAGAGAGAGAGAGAATGAGAGACAAAGAGAAAGAGAGAGAATGGCACTGTCTCTACCAGCAATGTAGAAAAGGCTAACGATCTGCTGAATATCTTGCTGTCGAGAAGCAACTTCTGACCCTTCCACTGAACTTCCGTTGCTAGCAACAACCGTCAATGTTTACTGACGTGACATTAATGAGGTGTATCTCTTTCTTGAATCCCTGAACCAGGCAAAAGCTGTGGGTTGGTCCAAGACGTGCCCAAGGCTGCTGAGTAGATGTCCTCGCAAATGCCAGTTCTGTGTAGCACAGAGTCAATAACCTGCGTGGACAAAGAGATGTGCAGTTCCTGCTCGTAAAAAATATCAGTGATAATCAGCAAATCACTGTCAAAAATCTTGAGACAATTATCTTTCGGCAAATGACAGCAGAATTCTTTGACAGAAGCATTCGCTTACTTGTGTCCGTAAACATGGCTTCAGAGAAGATTAATCTGCTGGTGATCTCTTGTTGAATGTGTCTGCTATGTGACACCAGTCGCTAGATGAATTCAAGGTCAACTGTGTAATAGCACTGGACATTTCTGGTGCCTTCGACAGAGCATGGCGTCAGGGACTCTTGGCAAAATTATAAGCACTAGGACTCGCTAGCTCTGTGTGACCTCAACTATAATGAGTGCCTTAGAAAAGGTCTTAATAGAAAAGGTCTAAAGCCAGCTAGTCGGTAGTACTGTCCCACAAGGAATACTGCAGTATGTCACAAAGAACACTGCACTGTGCCACAAGGATCACTGCACTGTGACACAAGGAACACTAGAAAATTATAGGCAGTAAAATGCGAGCAAGATGACAAATTTCGCTGAGCCAGAGCCAGGGGAAACACCTCCACTCCACCAGCGACAAACAACATACACAGTGTTTTAAATCATGATTTCGATGTCTTTTTTATTGTTGTTGTCCCAGCGCAGCAATTTCTCTTCATTGTTTCAAACCGCTCCATGTTCTAAATTTTTCCAGTTCGCAAAGATTTTTGCTGAATTTTTATCCAAAGACTTTTTTTTTGTGGTTCCATTGAACAAAAAGTTTTTCAGGGGAGGACAGGGAGAAGGTTCCATGGCCCAGCGAGAGGAACATGGCTCTCCCTCTGGATCCACCCCTGGCCTGGAACACTATGCATGTCGACTCATCTCTCGCCTCGACCGGCCTGGTTGGACCTGTTATTTCATCAGAGGCCGAGAGATACTGTTGATCTTACTTGTTTGTCTGCATGTACAGTGTTCCCAAGGTCCTCCCGCCACCTAGATCAACTTCACGAACGTCCAGAAGACAGCTATTATATCACAAGATGGGCAGCCGTCAGTAGTTTTAGAACACGTTCCCACGACATATTACATCTGTCTCCATCTGGCCCCACATGTGTCTCCATCTGGCTCCACAGCTGGCTCCATCTGTTCTCACTTCTGGTTTCATCTGGTCCATATCTGGCTCCACCTAGCCCCACAGCTGGCTTCTTCTGCTCCCACAGCTGGCCCCATCTAGCCCTACAGCAGGCCCCACAGCTGGCTCTATTTGACCCAACCGATGGTTCCATCTTAGCAATATTGCCCACATATGTTTCACGTCAGATGAAGAAGACATCTATAAATGAACTGTATTGAAGCTATTGCTGGGTAAAGATAACACTTGGACGAAGAAAACATAACATATGGACCATAACAGATAACAGTTGGGCTAATGTAAGATAAATCTTGGGCTAATGTAGGGTAACAGCTGGGAAGAGATAACGGCCTAGCAAAGATATGATAAAAACTGTGTAAAGACATAATAACAGGTGGACAAATATGTGACAGCAGCTGGGCATAGATAACAGCTGAGCAAAGATGTATGAAGCCACATATAAACCAGACAACAAACCCAAAGCCAGACACAGACAGACATAAACCAACAAAAGCAGACACAGACACAGTTACAAACAGCCAAACGTGTACGGACACAAGTAAACAACAGACGCGCGCTATGAACACAGAACAAACAGAATGTAACAGAGACTCACAACAAACTTGGGAAAACTAAAGAAAACAACAGGAAAAAAACACAAAAATAATACCATGAGTAATGAAACAAAACGAAGGACTGAGAGAAAACTTAATTTATTTCCAGAAATGACTTATTAAATTCCGGAGATTAATAATTAACGCCTGGAATTATTATTATTTTTTTGCTTTTCTTAGTTCAAAATCATTTCCATTTTTTTTGCAATGTGTAAGTGGAATTATTTTTTAGTTTATTTGTGGATAATATTAATTATATATTTGTTTATAATATTGGAAGTAGAGTGATAATGATGATGGTGATGATAATGATAATAGTAATAATTATGGTAAAAGTAATAATATTAGTAATAATAATAATAATTATAATAATAAAAATGTTATTATTAATATGATAATGATAATAATAATAATAATAATAATAATAATAATAATAATAATAATAATAATAATAATAATAATAATAATAATAATAATAATAATAATAATAATGAGAAGAAGAAGAAGAAGAAGAAGAAGAAGAAGAAGAAGAAGAAGAAGAAGAAGAAGAAGAAGAAGAAGAAGAAGAAGAAGAAGAAGACGAAGAAGACGAAAATAACAGCAAGAAAAACAAGCACAAAAAATAACAGAATTATAATATAAAATAATAACAGTAAGAACAACAACAAAAATAGCAGCAAACAAGAACAAGAACAACAAAATGTTCACACGATAATTTACAATATTCACTGAATCGCCTCTTTGAAAATTCTTACTTTGAAACTGAAGAAAATTAGGCATTTCACAGGAAATTAGATGTAAATATATTAATTATTTTGTTATTGAGCCTATTAGATTTTGTATTACGAAGCAATTTATTTGATTTACATAAAACTCGACGAATTTATTGTAATATTGTCTCGTTAATGAGAGAGAGAGAGAGAGAGACAGTCAGACAGACAGAGAGACAGAGAGACAGAGAGACAGAGAGACAGAGAGACAGAGAGACAGAGAGACAGAGAGACAGAGAGACAGAGAGAGAGACAGAGAGACAGAGAGAGAGAGAGAGAGAGAGAGAGAGAGAGAGAGAGAGAGAGAGAGAGAGAGAGAGAGAGAGAGAGAGAGAGAGAGAACATGTTCGTACAGCGTAATGACATCAGCAAAATGAAATCGCTGACCCACATATGGCTCGAACTTTATCCTTTTCCCTACTTGTATATCTTATAACAATAAAAGTCTTGAAAATGAGCTGATGTAGGTAACAGCTCTTAGCTTGTAAATAGTTAGGAACCTTAACCTAACCTT
>NC_091302.1:35317910-35322910 GCF_038502225.1 Cherax quadricarinatus | reverse complement strand
CCCACCAAAGAAGCGTGACTCAAATATGAAAACACATTGGCCATCATTCGTCCAGTCGCCGTCGTTCCAGAAGTGTGTTATCCTCACAATTAGTTTACCCCTCCACCTGCAACATCCTCACCCGTCCCTCAGAGTGCAGGTACTTTTTTTCTTTCACTCTTCTCTAACACGTTTTACACCAGCCTCCATAGCTAACCTCTGTCTCCATAGATACTTACTTACTGGCCACCTTTATCCTCTTCATATATTCTATGGTTCATTTCATCTTTCGTGGACCCACTTGCTGGCATGTCCACTCCCTGATACAGAATTACATTCACTTCCTCCATACTCCCTCCCTCCAGTCTTACATTAAATCTAACAATTCCTAGAATTTTTGTTAGCCTCATGACCTTGTTATTTCTTATGTTTACTTTTAATCTCCTTTTTACACGTCTTCCAAGATTCCTCCACCAATCTTTCTTTCTTGTCTTCACTGTCTCCTGTCTCATCAGTAAAGAGCAACAGTGATAACTCGCACTTTATGGGTAACATTAAAATAATTGTAATAAAAATAAATTAATTAAAAACAATATGAGCAAGCAACGCGGTGTTGCAGCATCTCCCGTGCAACCACCGAGGCTCAGCGAACCTTAATTGGCAATACGATCAGCCGCTCAAGGGCGTAAAGCACGTCTCTTAACTAGAAAAGTGAGCTCCGTTAAACCTACATTAAGAGCTTCCTAAGCCCCCTCAGTGTTTCAACAATGTTATTCAGCACTCCTTAAACCCTTGTCTTAAGCTTGATCCTAAGGAGCATTGTTTGAGCCTTTGTTTACATCTTGCAATTGGCAGCACTGTAGGCTTCGGTTATATCTTGCATTTGGCAACATTGTAAGCTTTCCCCACATCTTGCACTGGCAAACTGTAAGTTATTTTTTTTTACATCTTACACTTGGCAACACTGTAACCTTCGTTTATATCTTGCATTTGGTAACACTGCTGCCTGAGACCTAGAACCTAGACCGGGCATTTCAGACCTGAACCTTGGGTCCTGAAAACTGAGACCAGGGATGTGTAGTGTAGAATATTTTGGTGAATGACTTCAGAGATAGAGAAAGAGGGAGGGAGAGAGAGAGAGAGAGAGAGAGAGAGAGAGAGAGAGAGAGAGAGAGAGAGAGAGAGAGAGAAAGTTGTGGTAACACTGCTAATGCTCAATTTATATGGATAGGGGAATGAGTGCTTCTTCTGGATGAGTGGATGAGTGAGTGAGTCATTCCCTGCGGATGTTTGAAGTGTAAATAACAGTAGCGGTAGGAGGGAGGAAGGTAGTAGCAAGGGTAGAAACAGCAGTGGTAGAAACATCAGTGGTGGAAAACAGCGGTGGTAGAAACATCAATGATAGAAAAAGGAATGGTAACACAGTGCCCTCAGTGGTGCTGACAGTGACAATAAACAACAGTGGTAAACACATGACGCAACACAGTGCTCTCAGTGCTGACTGAAGATAGTCAAACCTGGGTTAAGATAACCGTAGAGTTAATTGCAAAGCTTTCCTCATTATAATAAGATAGACCTACCTGATATTACTAAAATTTGGGTTGCTGATTCAACTGTAACATCACTTTTTTCCATAACGTAATTATAATTAACAGATAAATATTATTTTATTTTTATTTTTATTGCTGGTCTGTAATCTTTATTGACTGGCGTTCAAAGGCTGGGTATGAGGCGCGTAATAAAACTGTCAGTCTAAATGACTGCTCTGAAAATATTTTTTATATACACACACAGGCACACACATACACACACACACACACACACACACACACACACACACACACACACACACACACACACACACACACACACACACACACACACACACACACATACACACACACACACACATATTTCGGACACAGGTAATAATGACCTGTAGACCTGGTCGTAATGGGTCTGGAGCGAAAATAAACACAACAGCAGTATTTAACTTATATTTTCCTTCACTAATTATATATATATATATATATATATATATATATATATATATATATATATATATATATATATATATATATATATAAACACGCTAGATAACAGGGATATCTTGCTACTCCTACTTACACTTTGGTCACACTTCACAGACACGCACATGCATATATATATATACATACATCTAGGTTTTTCTCCTTTTTCTAAATAACTCTTGTTCTTATTTATTTCTTCTATTGTCCATGGGGAAGCGAAAAAAAATCCTTCCTCTGAAGCCATGCGTGTCGTATGAGGCGACTAAAATGCCGGGAGCGATGGGCTAGTAACCCCTTCTCCTGTAAACATTTACTAAAAAAGAGAAGAAGAAAAACTTTATAAAACTGGGATGCTTTAATGTGCGTGGATGTAGTGCGGATGACAAGAAACAGATGATTGCTGATGTTATGAATGAAAAGAAGTTGGATGTCCTGGCCCTAAGCGAAACAAAGCTGAAGGGGGTAGGGAAGTTTCGGTGGGGAGAAATAAATGGGATTAAATCTGGAGTATCTGAGAGAGTTAGAGCTAAGGAAGGGGTAGCAATAATGTTGAAGAATCAGTTATGGAAGGAGAAAAGAGAATATGAATATGTAAATTCAAGGATTATGTGGATTAAAGTAAAGGTTGGATGCGAAAAGTGGGTCATAATAAGCGTGTATGCACCTGCAGAAAAGAGGAATGTAGAGGAGAGAGAGAGATTTTGGGAGATGTTAAGTGAATGTATAGGAACCTTTGAACCAAGTAAGAGAGTAATTGTGGTAGGGGACCTGAATGCTAAAGTGGGAGAAGCTTTTAGAGAGGGTGTGGTACGTAAGTTTGGGGTGCCAGGTGTAAATGATAATGGGAGCCCTTTGATTGAACTTTGTATAGAAAGGGGTTTAGTTATAGGTAATACATACATGAGGCTTCGCCTCACCTCACTACAGTATATTAGGCACGTCTACGGCCCTATGCTGTACATTCTACAAGATTGATGGACTGAACACATCGACTCCAGGTTGAGGGACTGATTACCTCAAACTCCTCCTCTCCTTACGCCTTTCTACTTTGTATCGGACTGATGAAGCCACTGTGTGGCGAAACGTTTCCTGAATAAAGATTCCCATATGTTGCATAAGTGTCTCAATCTTCAAAGTGTATGGTAGAGTTATTATTGAAAGTATTAAGAGTAAGACGGAGAATAGGACAGCAGATGAACAAGGAGGCTTTAGGAAAGGTAGGGGGTTGTGTGGATCAGATGTTTACAGTGAAACATGTAAGTGAACAGTATTTAGATAAGGCTAAAGAGGTTTTTGTGGCATTTATGGATTTGGAAAAGGCGTATGACAGGGTGGATAGGGGGGCAATGTGGCAGATGTTGCAGGAGTATGGTATAGGAGGTAGGTTGCCGAAAGCAGTGAAGAGATTTTACGAGGACAGTGAGGCTCAAGTTAGAGTATGTAGGAAAAAGGGAGATTATTTCCCAGTAAAAGTAGGCCTTAGACAAGGATGTGTGATGTCACCGTGGTTGTTTAATATATTTATAGATGGAGTTGTAAGAAAAGTAAATGCGAGGTTCTTGGCAAGAGTCGTGGAGTTAAAAGATAAAGAATCACACATCAAGTGGGAGTTGTGACAGTTGCTCTTTGCTGATGACACTGTGCTCTTGGGAGATTCTGAAGAGAAGTTGCAGAGGTTGGTGGATGAATTTGCTAGGGTATGTAAAAGAAGAAAATTAAAAGTGAATACAGGAAAGAGTAATGTTTTGAGGAAAACAAAAATATTAGGCGATGAAAGATTGGATATCAGATTGGAGGGAGAGAGTATGGAGGAGGTGAATGTATTCAGATATTTGGGAGTGGACGTGTCAGCGGATGGAGCTATGAAAGATGAGGTGAATAATAGAATTGATGAGGGGAAAAGGGTGAGCGGTGCACTTAGGAGTCTCTGGATACAAAGAACTTTGTCCTTGGAGGCAAAGAGGGGAATGTATGAGAGTATAGTTTTACCAACGCTCTTATATGGGTGTGAAGCATGGGTGATGAATGTTGCAGCGAGGAGAAGGCTGGAGGCAGTGGAGATGTCATGTCTGAGGGCAATGTGTGGTGTGAATGTAATGTAGAAAATTCGTAGTTTGGAAGTTAGGAGGAGGTGCGGGATTGCCAAAACTGTTGTCCAGTGGGCTGAGGAAAAGTTGTTGAGGTGGTTCGGACATGTAGAGAGAATGGAGCGAAACAGAATGACTTCAAGAATGTTTCAGTCTGTAGCGGAAGGAAGGCGGGGTAGGAGTCGGCCTAGGAAAGGTTGGAGGGAGGGGGTAAAGAAGGTTTTGTGTGCGAGGGGCTTGGACTTACATCAGGCATGCGTGAGCGTGTTTGATAGGAATGAATGGAGACAAATGGTTTTTAATACTTGACGTGCTGTTGGAGTGTGAGCAAAGTAACATTTATGAAGGGATTCAGGAAAACCAGCAGGCCGGACTTGAGTCCTGGAGATGGGAAGTACAGTGCCTGCTCTCTGAAGGAGGGGTGTTAATGTTGCAGTTTAAAAACTGTAGCGTAAAACACCATTCTGGCAAGACAGTGATGGAGTGAATGATGGTGAAAGTTTTTCTTTTTCGGGCCACCCTGCCTTGGTGGAAATCGGCCAGTGTGTTAATAATAAATGAAATATATATATATATATATATATATATATAGGTGAGAGTAAGACACATGTGCAACATCTGGGTATCTTTATTGTAGACGTTTCGCCATCCAGTGGCTTTATCAATACAAATTCTAGGACATAACTTGAAGACAGTAGAACTATGTACAGAAGATGAGGTAATCAGTCCCTCACCTAGGAGTAGGTGCGAACAGCACCATAGTCGTGGAGATTCTGAAGCAGAAGAAAGAATCCTGGCGCTTATATAGTAACGTCAGGTGTAGCAGACGAGGGCATATTCACTGGTAGGCGGGATTCCCCAGTGGAAGTAGGTCCTTCCCATATATATATATATATATATATAT
>NC_091302.1:35300410-35312910 GCF_038502225.1 Cherax quadricarinatus | reverse complement strand
AACCACCCAGGGAAGTACTACCGTCCTGCCAGATGACTGTGAAACAAAAACCTGTAACTGTTTTGCATGATGGTAGGATTGCTGGTTTCTTTTTCTGTCTCATAAACACGCTAAGATAACAGGGATATCTTGCTACTCCTACTTACACTTTGGTCACACTTCACAGACACGCACATGCATATATATATATACATACATCTAGGTTTTTCTCCTTTTTCTAAATAGCTCTTGTTCTTTTTTATTTCTTCTATTGTCCATGGGGAAGTGGAAAAGAATCTTTCCTCCGTAAGCCATGCGTGTCGTATGAGGCGACTAAAATGCCGGGAGCAATGGGCTAGTAACCCCTTCTCCTGTATACAATTACTAAAAAAGAGAAGAAGAAAAACTTTATAAAACTGGGTTGCTTAAATGTGCGTGGATGTAGTGCGGATGACAAGAAACAGATGATTGCTGATGTTATGAATGAAAAGAAGTTGGATGTCCTGGCCCTAAGCGAAACAAAGCTGAAGGGGGTAGGAGAGTTTCAGTGGGGGGAAATAAATGGGATTAAATCTGGAGTATCTGAGAGAGTTAGAGCAAAGGAAGGGGTAGCAGTAATGTTAAATGATCAGTTATGGAAGGAGAAAAGAGAATATGAATGTGTAAATTCAAGAATTATGTGGATTAAAGTAAAGGTTGGATGCGAGAAGTGGGTCATAATAAGCGTGTATGCACCTGGAGAAGAGAGGAATGCAGAGGAGAGAGAGAGATTTTGGGAGATGTTAAGTGAATGTATAGGAGCCTTTGAACCAAGTGAGAGAGTAATTGTGGTAGGGGACTTGAATGCTAAAGTAGGAGAAACTTTTAGAGAGGGTGTGGTAGGTAAGTTTGGGGTGCCAGGTGTAAATGATAATGGGAGCCCTTTGATTGAACTTTGTATAGAAAGGGGTTTAGTTATAGGTAATACATATTTTAAGAAAAAGAGGATAAATAAGTATACACGATATGATGTAGGGCGAAATGACAGTAGTTTGTTGGATTATGTATTGGTAGATAAAAGACTGTTGAGTAGACTTCAGGATGTACATGTTTATAGAGGGGCCACAGATATATCAGATCACTTTCTAGTTGTAGCTACACTGAGAGTAAAAGGTAGATGGGATACAAGGAGAATAGAAGCATCAGGGAAGAGAGAGGTGAAGGTTTATAAACTAAAAGAGGAGGCAGTTAGGGTAAGATATAAACAGCTATTGGAGGATAGATGGGCTAATGAGAGCATAGGCAATGGGGTCGAAGAGGTATGGGGTAGGTTTAAAAATGTAGTGTTAGAGTGTTCAGCAGAAGTTTGTGGTTACAGGAAAGTGGGTGCAGGAGGGAAGAGGAGCGATTGGTGGAATGATGATGTAAAGAGAGTAGTAAGGGAGAAAAAGTTAGCATATGAGAAGTTTTTACAAAGTAGAAGTAACAACCACTCTGAAAGAATAGAGAAATTCCAAGCGCTTTCGTGACTACTCACATTATCAAGGAACTAATAATTAGTTCCTTGATAATGTGAGTAGTCACGAAAGCGCTTGGAATTTCTCTATTCTTTCAGAGTGGTTGTTTTGCATATATATATATATATATATATATATGAAGAGAAGTTATATATATATATATATATATATATATATATATATATATATATATATATATATATATATATATATATATATATATATATATATATGAGAGTATAGTTTTACCAACGCTCTTATATGGGTGTGAAGCGTGGGTGATGAATGTTGCAGCGAGGAGAAGGCTGGAGGCAGTGGAGATGTCATGTCTGAGGGCAATGTGTGGTGTGAATATAATGCAGAGAATTCGTAGTTTGGAAGTTAGGAGAGGTGCGGGATTACCAAAACTGTTGTCCAGAGGGCTGAGGAAGGGTTGTTGAGGTGGTTCGGACATGTAGAGAGAATGGAGCGAAACAGAATGACTTCAAGAGTGTATCAGTCTGTAGTGGAAGGAAGGCGGGGTAGGGTCGGCCTAGGAAGGGTTGGAGGGAGGGGTAAGGAGGTTTTGTGTGCGAGGGGCTTGGACTTCCAGCAGGCGTGCGTGAGCGTGTTTGATAGGAGTGAATGGAGACAAATGGTTTTTAATACTTGACGTGCTGTTGGAGTGTGAGCAAAGTAACATTTATGAAGGGATTCAGGGAAACCGGCAGGCCGGACTTGAGTCCTGGAGATGGGAAGTACAGTGCCTGCACTCTGAAGGAGGGGTGTTAATGTTGCAGTTTAAAAACTGTAGTGTAAAGCACCCTTCTGGCAAGACAGTGATGGAGTGAATGATGGTGAAAGTTTTTCTTTTTCGGGCCACCCTGCCTTGGTGGAATCGGCCGGTGTGATAATAAAAAAAAAAATAAAAAAAATATATATATATTTATATATATATATATGTATATGTATGTATATTTATATATATATATATATATATATATATATATATATATATATATATATATATATATATATATATATATATATATATATATATATATATATATATATATATATATATATATATATATATATATATATATATATATTGTGCCGAATATGTAAAACTTTTTAATTAGCAAGGAATCATTTCAAATTAAGTCTTTTCTGAAATTTTCTCTTATACGTTTAAAGATATATTTTTTCATTAATGTTAATGTAAAAAAAAATTAATTTTGCGCCAAAAGAATCTTAGAAAACTTACCTAACCTTATTATAACAAGAGCAATTTATTTTAGCCTAACCCAACTAAATATATTTTGAATACGTTTATAATAATTTAGTACTAAACAAACACAATCAAACATATTTTTTTCGTTAGGTTCAGAATGTTTTTGGAGAAATTATTGCATACACAAATTTTCCCTTGTCCTATATGGCAAGATGAGAGTTGCTATTTAAGCCAAGATCACAAGTTCTGCCTATTCGGCACGACTTGTTGAAAAAAGGAAATATGTATATATATATATATATATATATATATATATATATATATATATATATATATATATATATATATATATATATATATATATATATATATATGTATATATATATATATATATATATATATATATATATATATATATATATATATATATATATATATATATATATATATATATATATGTGTGTGTGTGTGTGTGTGTGTGTGTGTGTGTGTGTGTGTATGTGCGTGTGTGTGTTTGTGTGTGTGTGTGTGTCTGTATTAATTTTCTTTGTTTTACTAAAAATTCATGCCTAAACTTAGCTTCGATTTTTATTTTCGTTTGCATATAATTTTAATTCCTTATATATCTTTTGCCACATGTTCCTGCACATCAGCTGATGTTTGTTTACATGTTTCTCACCTGTTCCAGCTTATCAGCTGATGTTTGTTTACATACTCTGACCAGGTCAACGCTCTCAGCTGATCTGTGTTTACCATTTTCCTGTCCGCCAGTGTCGGTACACAAGGTAGACAACCTGGGAGTGGGTCTTGCTGCCACTGACGGCGGCCTATGGCAAGAATATGCCGGCTGGCAACTGGAGAAGGTGTGTGGTGGTGGCGGCAGCGGCGGCATCGTCGGCGGCAGCGGCGGCGGCGGCGGCGGTGGCGGAGGTGGCACTTTAGGTGGCGGCAGTGATGTCAAGGTGGGTAGGAAGGTCCTACGATGTTATGCTTGAAATAAATCTTGTTTCTAAATTTATTTTATTGGTTCACTTAAGTTGTTTGTATAATTATGCTTAATTAGTAATTAATATCTTAATTAATATTATTTTTGAAGGTTCCATTTGCTGATAAAGGAAACTTAATGATTTCTTAATTGTTATCGCTCTTAATTTTCCTTAGTTCTGCTTTCTTACTTGTTTTCGTGTCTGTTCTATACTCCCTCCCTACTTTCTCTCTCCATCGCTCCTTCCTTTACTCCCTCCCTCCCTCCATTCCCTCTCTAATTACTAGCTCCTTCACCCTTTCCCTCCTTCATTACCATTTTTTTAAATATTCTCTTACCTCATTACTCTCTTCATCAGTCACTTCCTCCCTTTTGTGGCTCTTCCCACATACCTCATTGACCTCTCATTCCCATTATCTCCCTTCTACATACCTCATTACCCTTTCATTCTCATTATCACCCTCCCACATACCTGATTGCTCTCTTACACATATTATCACCCTCCCACATACCTCATTACCCTAACCACACCCACTATGACCTTCCCACACCCATTATCAACTTCCAACCTACCTCTTCACTCTCTCACATCCTTTATCACCCTCCTTCATATCTCATCACCCTCCCACATACCTCATCGCCCTCCCATACCCATTATCACCCTTCCTCATATCTCATCACCTCACGGAATGAACTAACATGATGTTCTGACAGGTGATGAACACTACCAGCGGACTGGTGGAGTGCGAGTCCTCAGCACCCAGGAATCTAGTCACTTTCTACCGTGGGCCAGACTCTAGCTCCGGGCCCTACGCTACTACCTCCCTCCTCGCGCCTCACTCTCTCCCCCACCACACGGTAAGTCTGTCTTCCTCACCCCGGAACACACACTCATACAGACTCACTCTCTTAATTGCTCATGCAATCAGAGACACTATAAGGTGCTCACACCCACTCATGACTACTCACAACTGCACATACCCACTCACAGCTAGTCACACCTACTCACAACTGCACATACCCTCTCGCGACTACTCACACCTACTCACAACTGCACATACAAACTCACAGCTACTCACACCCACTCACAACTACTCTCACCCATTCGCAACTACTCTCACCCATTCACAACTACTCACACCCCACTCACAACTACTCACACCCATTCACAACTACTCACAACTACTCACACCCACTCACAACTACTCTCACCCATTCACGACTACTCGCACCAATTCACAACTACTCACACCCCACTCACAACTACTCACACCCATTCACAACTACTCACACCCCACTCACACCCCACTCACAACTACTCGCACCCATTCACAACTACTCACACCCCACTCACAACTACTCTCACCCACTCACGACTACTCGCACCCATTCACAACTACTCACACCCCACTCACAACTACTCTCACCCATTCACAACTACTCACACCCCACTCACAACTACTCTCACCCATTCACAACTACTCTCACCCACTCACAACTACTCACACTCAGTCAAGGGCATTCACACCTTCGCGCACTCACACAAAATAAATACTCAACCTCTCACAACCTTTCGCACACTCTTATACTCACACATATACAAAGAAACTCACACGTCTTCACACACTCAGTGGCACTCATTCTAATAGATTCAAAAACATTCAAAGACACACGCGCTCACACACACACTCACAGCCCCTCACACGCACTCACACAACCTTATTCCCTCACACGTACTCACACACTGCTCTATGGAACCTCAGAGAAGATTCACCCCGATACTATTCACTCTAGAGTGTGCAGAGCCAACATGAACCCCCTCACCTGTCCAAACATGAATAAACCACAGAAAAACTAAAGATTCGCAACATAATTGTGGCGGAACATAGTAGAAAGACCTGAGAAAACTCACTTAAAAACACCGGAATAGAAGAGAATCGGAGGAGATATATTCACGGCGTATAAAATATTCAAGAAGGTTATACATATCAACCGAAGATGCAGTTGAACCACAGGGATGTTAAGAAATATTTTTTTAACGTCTTGAAGTTGTAAATGGAATGCAGTAGATGAAGAGGCGGTGGAGGTAAGCACTAGACACAGCTTCGAGATTAGGTATGATCGAGGACCTGGAGGCAACAACTCAGTTGATAAAGAGTTCTAAGGTGAGACCAGCAGCTATGAATCGACCCCTACATCCACAAATAGGTACTATAACAGCCACTCGCACCTACTTAAATACACACACACACACACACACACACACACACACACACACACACAACAGCTTTAATTAGTAACAGAAGACTAAAGTTAAAACTAATTAATCGATGCTCTAACTGGTTATATATATATATATATATATATATATATATATATATATATATAATATATATATATATATATATTATATATATATATATATATATATATATATATGTCGTGCCGAATATGTAAAACTGGTCAATTAGCAAGAACTCATTTAAAATTAAGTTCTTTCTGAAATTTTCATAAATGTTAATGTGAACTTTTTTTATTTTGCTCCAAAAGAACCTTAGAAAACTTACCTAACCTTATTATTACAAGAACAATTTATTTTAGCCTAACCCAACTAAAAATATTTTAGATTTGTTTACAGTTATTTAATACTAAACAAGCACAGTGAAATATATTTTTTTCGTTAGGTTCTGAATGATTTTGGCGAAATTATTGCATGCACAAATTTTCGCTTGTCCTATATGGCAAGATGAGCGTTGCTATTTAAGCCAAGATCGCAATATCTGCCTATTCGGCAAGTCATATATATATATATATATATATATATATATATATATATAGTATATATATATATATATATATATATATATATATATATATATATATATATATATATATATATATAAATATATATATATATATATATATATATATATATATATATATATATATATATATATATATATATGTTTATATATATATATATATATATATATATATATACATATATATATATATATATATATATATATATATATATATATATATATATATATATATATATTGGTGTTGCAGGTCAAATCTCACTCAGAGGAGCACAGGAACCAGCAGGATGGAGGGGGTGAGAAGCACAGTCTGGGTCACTCCAAGGCTCCCTCCGAGAGAAGCTTTTATACAGGTGAGTGAGAAATAGAGAACTAGAGAGAGAGAGAGAGAGAGAGAGAGAGAGAGAGAGAGAGAGAGAGAGAGAGAGAGAGAGAGAGTAGTAGTAGTAGTAGTAGTAAGTAGTAGTAAGGATGAATGGGAGGGTGTTGACACCTGGAGAAGAAGTTGATATCCTTTGGGTGAAATTTGACTCCAAACTGACCATGAAGAACCGTGTTGTAAATCTTACAAACAAGGTAGCAAGGAAGCTTACAGCACTTACTGTGCTTGACAGTAGGGGTTGCAAGATTCTGTACGAGGCACAAGTACGCTCACACCTTGAGTATGCTCCACTTTCTAGGTTTGCCTGCCCCTCCCCCTCTCATCTGCGACTGCTTGACAGAGTAGAGAACAGAGCAAGACGCCTCATCTCTCGCCTGGACCCATCCTGGATAGATCTGTCATTTCAGCAGAACCTTCAACACAGGAGGGATGTGGGTGGCCTTACTGTTATGTACAAGGCCAATATTGTCAAAGTACCACACTTGGATCCACTTCGTGGACAACGTGAAACAAGCTTTTATGCCACAAGACGGGCAGAAAGCAGCAACTTCACTCTGGCTGTACCCTTCTCCAGAACATCACTCCATCTGAGATCATATATACCCAGGATGACTCGAGTATGGAACACATTCGTACAGCATAATGATGTTAATGAGTTAAAGTCAGTTGATCAAATGAAAATGCTGGCCCACATATGGCTCCAACTTCATCCTGTTCCCTACTTGTATGTCTCATAACAATAAAAATGTTTTCAAATGAGCTGATGTAGGTAACAGCTCTTAGCTTGCCAATAAAGTTAGGAATCCCTAACCTGTAAATAGCTTGTCAATAAAGCTATGGATCCTTAACCTTGTCAAACCCTGTGTAAAAAGAGAGAGAGAGAGAGAGAGAGAGAGAGAGAGAGAGAGAGAGAGAGAGAGAGAGAGAGAGAGAGAGAGAGAGAGAGAGAGAGAGAGAGAGAGAGAGAGAGAGACAGAGACAGAGACAGAGACAGAGACAGACAGACAGACAGACAGACAGACAGACAGACAGACAGACAGACAGACAGACAGAGAGAGAGAGAGAGAGAGAGAGAGAGAGAGAAACATATAGGGACACACACGGATACAGAGACAGGAAGAAAGAAAAATACAAAGATCCAGAAATGCAGAGACAGAAAGATACGGAGAGACAGACACTGAGAGAAACATACATGCAGAGACAGAATTATAGAGACAGCTATACATACAGAGAAAGAAAGAGACATACACAGACATAAAGACAGAGAATGAAATAAGAGAAATACATGTAGAATAATATAAAAAAAAATAGCAGTAGGCTTGCATCTGCGACTTCCGTGCTCTCTGAAGATCCATCAAGCTTCCCGTTTTCGCATATGCTAAACCTCTTCCCGTTTTCTTTGCTGCTGTTACTGGGGTAGCCGCTGGGGTAGACGGAGGTAGCACCACCTTACGTCGTCTGAAGGTTGGGGGTCGTCCCATGCTCTCAGCCCCCCCTCTCCCGTGCCTCCCTCCTCCTGGGGTAAGTCACAGAGTCAATTAAAACAGGTTTGCTATGTTTTATTTGTCTAAAAAGCTTGTAAAAATTATATTTGCAAATTATTTTTTTATTAACTCATCGGCCGTTTCCCACCAAGGCAGGGTGGCCCGAAAATGAAAAACTTTCATCATCATTCACTCCATTACTGTCTTTCCAGAGGCGTGCCTACACTACAGTTATAAAACTTCAACACTAACACCCGTCCTTCAGAGTGCAGACTCTGTACTTCCCATCTCCAGGACTTAAGTCCAGCCTGCCAGTTTCCCTGAATCCCTTCGTAAATGTTACCTTGCTTACACTCCAAAAGCACGTCGAGTCCTAAAAACCATTTGTCTCCATTCGCTCCTGTCTAACACGCTCACGCACGCTTGCTGGAAGTCCAAGCCCCTTGCACACAAAACCTCCTTTACCCCCTCCCTCCAACCTTTCCTAGGTCGATCCTTACCCCGACCTCCCTCCACTACAGATTTGTAGTATATATATATATATATATATATATATATATATATAATATATATATATATATATATATATATATATTATTATCACACTGGCCGATTCCACCAAGGCAGGGTGGCCGAAAAGAAAAAACTTTCACCATCATTCACTCCATCACTGTCTTGCCAGAAGGGTGCTTTACACTACAGTTTTTAAACTGCAACATTAACACCCCCTCCTTCAGAGTGCAGGCACTGTACTTCCCATCTCCAGGACTCAAGTCCGGCCTGCCGGTTTCCCTGAACCCCTTCATATATGCATATATGCTCACATATATATATATATATATATATATATATATATATATATATATATATATATATATATATATATATATATATATATATATATATATATATATATATATATATATATATATATATATATATATATATATATATATATATATATATATATATATATATATATATATATATATATATATATATATATATATATATATATAATATATATATATATATATATATATATAATAAATATATATATATATATATCGTGCCGAATAGGCAGAACTTGCGATCTTGGCTGAAATAGCAACGCTCATCTTGCCATATAGGACAAGTGAAAATTTGTGTATGCAATAATTTCACCAAAATCATTCAGAACCTAACGAAAAAAATATATTTCATTGTGTTTGTTTAGTATTAAAGTACTGTAAACAAATCTAAAATATATCTAGTTGGGTTAGGGTAAAATATATTGCGCCTGTTATAATAAGGTTAGGTAAGTTTTCTAAGTTTCTTTTGGTGCAAAATTATAAATTTTTACATCAACATTAATGAAAAAAATATATCTTTAAACGTATAAGAGAAAATTTTAGAAAGGACTTAATTTTAAATGAGTTCTTGCTAATTGACCAGTTTTACATATTCGGCACGACAAGTACATATATATATATATATATATATATATATATATATATATATATATATATATATATATATATATATATATATATATATATATATATATAATAATGATAATAACACGTAACGTCACATTCAAAGCTTCTAAAGTTTATATGGAAATATTTTGTAAGTTTGCATTTATTATCTGCCTTGCTCTCTCTTCCTCTCTCTCTCTCTCTCTCTCTCTCTCTCTCTCTCTCTCTCTCTCTCTCTCTCTCTCTCTCTCTCTCTCTCTCTCTTGTTTCTCTCTCTTCTCTCTCTCTCTCTCTCTCTCTCTCTCTCTCTCTCTCTCTCTCTCTCTCTCTCTCTCTCTCTCTCTCTCTCCCTCTCTCTTTCTCTCTCTCTCTCTCTCTCTCTCACACTCCATGTTACTGCCCGCAGCTACCAGACAGCAGGAGCCACACACCGTGCTACTGTTCGGGAGGAGCTCCTGGCAGCCTGACTGTTCCTCCCAGCAGAGCAGTGAGTGAGTCGCCCTACTCTGAGGCCCACTACACGCCCACTGTCACCGCACGCCACCCGTGTTTCCACGCCCGCCCTGACCACCTCGCCCACGCCCTCTGCCCCAACCACGTGTACGCTTCAGCCTCGCCGCTGCCTCCATACCCTGATAGTGTTGCTTCCAGGTGAGCGACACAGGATGACAACCTTTATCCTTCCAGTTTCCATTTTTAATCTTCTTTTGAAGTGGTACTGAATCAATAACAATACTTCGGCTAGTCGAGCATTCAAAGCAATGTCGTTTTGGCCCGCCTCATGGTGAGCGAAAATCACACATGATGCTCTGACCCGCAGAACCACGCAGAACCACGCGTTGTCCTGTGGGTTAGAGCGTCATGTGTGATTTTCACTCACGAAGAGGAGGGCCAAAATGACATTGGTTTGAATCCTCGGCTAGTCGCAGTGTTGTTATTGATATATATATATATATATATATATATATATATATATATATATATATATATATATATATATATATATATATATATATATATATATATATATATATAATATATATATATATATAATATATATATATATATATATATATATATATATATATATATATATATATATATATATATATATATATATATATATATATATACTAACATCTTTTCCTGAGTGTCATTTAGGTATTTCATTTTGATTCACTCTCACCTGACACTTTATCCTAACACTTCGTTGTTTCTCCTGAACACCATTTATTGTCCTTCATATAACACGATTCTCTCGCATCTAACACCAGCCTTCGTCATCTCTAACCACGTCATCTTATCTGACATCACTCTTTGTCATCTAACATCATTCACCTTTCACCTAAACGGGCTCTCTCCTCATGTAACACCATTTCCCCTCATCTAAATCCACTCTTCCCTCGTCTAGCGTATCTTTATTTAACACCACTGTCACCTAATGCAACTTCCCTTTCTAACACCACTAAGTGTAATCTAACACCACTAAGTATAATCTAACATCACTAAGTTTAATCTAACATCATTAAGTATAATCTAACACCACTAAGTATAATCTAACACCACTCCCTTTTTTCTAAATTCACTGAATATCATGCAGCACCAGTCCCCCGTCTTCTAACATCATTCCTCTATTAACCTGATACTATTATATATTATCTAACTCTACTCCCCATCATCTAACACCACTGCACATCATGTAATTCGACTCCCCATCTTCTAATACAACTCCTCATTATCTAGTACAACTTCATATCATTTAACACCACTCCCAATAATCTAACACCATTCCCCATAATCTAATACATTCCCTACCATCTAACACCACTCTCCATCATCTAATTCAACTCCCTATCTTCTAATACAACTCCCCATTATATTATACAGCTCCCCATAATCGAACATCTGTCCCCATAATCTAATACCATTCCCCATCAAACAAGACCACCTACTCATCATCTAACACCATTTCATTGTCAGACACCATTCCCCATCATTGAACATCACTCACCCACCATCTAGCACCACTCACCCATCATCTTGCACCACTCACCCATCATCTAGCACCACTCACCAATCATGTACCACCACTCACTCATCATCTACCAACACTCACTCATCATCTAGCACCACTCACTCATCATCTAGCTCCACTCACCCATCATCTAGCACCACTCACCCATCACCTAGCACCACTCACCCATCATCTAGCACCACTCACCCATCACCTAGCACCACTCACCCATCATCTAGCACCACTTCCCGTTATCTAAAAACCATTCCACCTTGTTTATCACTGCCTATCTCTCGTCTAACACCCATCTTAAATCAATCTCCTCATCTATCTAAGAGTCATCCTATCACTTAAGACTCGTGTCAGGAAACACTTTTTCTGTTTCCTGACAAACCTTACCTGAATTTCACCTAACCTAACCTAACCTAAACATCGCCTAACCTCACCTAACTTCACCTAACCTAACCTAACTTGTACTGCACCTGCGATTACTCTACAGACCGTCACTGCTATCACCGGGTACGTCACATCACAGGCTGTGTCGTAACTCAGCTGTGTACGAGTCAGCATCAGTGCAGTACGCTCCTGCTGGCTACTACCTCCCCTCCTCCATGGCCTCCTCCTTCACCTCCACGACCTCCGAGGCTCCATCAGGTAGGTGGGTCAGG
>NC_091302.1:35277910-35295410 GCF_038502225.1 Cherax quadricarinatus | reverse complement strand
TTGACACACATCTTGACACACATCTTGACACAAATCTGGCACACGTCTTGACACACATCTTGACACACATCTTGACACACATCTGGCACACGTCTTGACACACATCTTGACACACATCTTGACACACATCTTGACACACATCTGGCACACGTCTTGACACACATCTTGACACACATCTTGACACACATCTGGCACACGTCTTGACACACATCTTGACACACATCTTGACACACATCTTGACACACATCTTGACACACATCTGGCACACGTCTTGACACACATCTTGACACACATCTTGACACACATCTGGCACACGTCTTGACACACATCTTGATACACATCTTGACACACATCTTGACACACATCTTGACACCCGCCAGAGTCACGTCTTGACACACGTCTTGACACACATCTTGACACACATCTTGACACACATCTGGCACACGTCTTGACACACATCTTGACACACATCTTGACACACATCTGGCACACGTCTTGACACACATCTTGACACACATCTTGACACACATCTGGCACACGTCTTGACACACATCTTGACACACATCTTGACACACATCTTGACACACATCTTGACACCCGCCTGAGTCACGTCTTGAAGCACGTCTTGACACACATCTTGACACACATCTTGACACACATCTTGACACACATCTTGACACCCGCCTGAGTCAAGTCTTGACACACGTCTTGACACACATCTTGACACAAATTTGTCTTGACTATTATTTAACTATTGTTGAACTATCAGTTGTCTATTATTTAAACTTTGTGGGACTATTATTTAACTATTGTTGACTATTATTTGACTATTGTTAGACTATTACTTGACTATTGTTAGACTATTACTTGACTATTGTTGACTATTACTTGACTATTGTTAGAATATTACTTGACTATTGTTGACTCTTACTTGACTATTGTTGACTATTACTTGACTGTTGTTAGAATATTACTTGACTATTGTTGACTCTTACTTGACTATTGTTGACTATTACTTGACTATTGTTGACTATTACTTGATAATTGTTAGACTATTACTTGACTATTGTTAGACTATTACTTGACTATTGTTAGACTATTACTTGACTATTGTTGGACTATTACTTGACTATTGTTGACTATTACTTGACTATTGTTAGACTATTACTTGACTATTGTTAGACTATTATTTGACCATTGTTAGACTATTACTTGACTATTGTTGACACACGTCTTGACACACGTCTGGCACACGTCTTGACACACGTCTGGCACACGTCTTGACACACATCTGGCACACGTCTTGACATCTTGGCACACATCTTGACACACATCTTGACACACGTCTGGTACACGTCTTGACAGACATCTGGCACACGTCTTGACACACATCTTGACACACATCTTGACACACGTCTGACACACGTCTTGACACACGTCTGGCACACGCCTTGACACATATCTGGCACACTTCTTGACACACATCTTGACACACATCTTCCCACACATCTGGCACTCGTCTTGACACACGTCTGGCACTCGTCTTGACACGCATCTGGCACACGTCTTGACACACATCCTGACACACATCTGGCACACGTCTTGACACACATCTGGCACACGTCTTGACATCTTGACACATTTCTTGACACACATCTTGACACACGTCTGGCACACGTATTGACACACATCTTGACACACATCTGGCACACGTCTTGACACACATATTGACACACATCTGGCACACGTCTTGACACACATCTGGCACACATCTTGACATCTTGACACACATCTTGACAAACATCTTGACACACATCTTGACACACGTCTGGCACACGTCTTGACACACATCTTGACACACATCTTGACACACATCTTGACACACGTCTGGCTCACGTATTGACACACATCTTGACACACATCTGGCACACGTCTTGAAACATCTTGACACACATCTTGACACACATCTTGACACACATCTGGCACACGTCTTGACACACATCTAGCACACGTCTTGACATCTTGACACACATCTTGACAAACATCTTGACACACATCTTGACACACGTCTGGCACACGTCTTGACACACATCTTGACACACATCTTCACACACATCTTGACACACGTCTGGCTCACGTCTTGACACACATCTTGACACACCTCTAGGACACGTCTTGACACACGTCTGGCACACGTCTTGACACACATCTGGCACACGTCTTGACACACGTCTGGCACACGTCTTGACACACATCTTGACACACCTCTAGCACACGTCTTGACACACGTCTGGCACACGTCTTGACACACATCTGGCACACGTCTTGACACACGTCTGGCACACGTCTTGACACACATCTGACACACGTCTTGACATACATCTGGCACACGTCTTGACACACATCTTGACACACATCTGGCACACGTCTTGACACACATCTTGACACTCATCTTGACACACATCTGGCACACGTCTTGACACACATCTTGACACACATCTTGACACACATCTGGCACACGTCTTGACACGTCTGGCACACGTCTTGACACACATCTGGCACACGTCTTGACATCTTGGCACACATCTTGACACACATCTGGCACACGTCTTGACACGTCTGGTACACGTCTTGACACACATCTGGCACACGTCTTGACATCTTGGCACACATCTTGACACACATCTTGACACACGTCTGGTACACGTCTTGACACACATCTTGACACACATCTTGACACACGTCTGGCACAGGCCTTGACACATATCTGGCACACTTCTTGACACACATCTTGACACACATCTTGACACATATCTGGCACACGTCTTGACACACGTCTGGCACACGTCTTGATACACATCTGGCACACGTCTTGACACACATCTTGACACACATCTGGCACACGTCTTAACACACATCTGGCACACATCTTGACATCTTGACACACATCTTGATATACAAATCGACACACATCTGGCACACGTCTTGGCTCACATCTTGACACACATCTGGCACACGTCTTGACACACATCTGGCACACGTCTTGACATCTTGACACATATCTTGACACACATCTTGACACACGTCTTGCACACGTCTTGACACACATCTTGACACACATCTTGACACACATCTTGACACACATCTGGCACACGTCTTGACACACATCTTGACACAAATTTGTCTTGACTATTATTTAACTATTGTTGAACTATTATTTGTCTATTATTTAAGCTTTGCTGGACTATTATTTAACTATTGTTGACTATTATTTGACTATTGTTAGACTATTACTTGACTATTGCTAGACTATTACTTGACTATTGTTAGACTATTACTTGACTATTGTTGACTCTTACTTGACTATTGTTGACTATTACTTGACTATTGTTGACTCTTGTTAGACTATTACTTGACTATTGTTGACTATTACTTGACTATTGTTAGATTATTACTTGACTATTTCTAGACTATTACTTGACTATTGTTAGACTATTACTTGACTATTGTTGACTCTTACTTGAATATTGTTGACTATTACTTGACTATTGTTGACTATTACTTGACTATTGTTAGGCTATTACTCGACTATTGTTAGACTATTACTTGACTATTGTTAGACTATTACTTGACTACTGTTGGACTATTACTTGACTATTGTTGACTATTACTTGACTATTGTTAGACTATTACTTGACTATTGTTAGGCTATTACTTGACTATTGTTTGACTATTACTTGACTATTGTTAGACTATTACTTGACCATTGTTAGACTATTACTTGACTATTGTTGACACACGTCTTGACACGTCTGGCACACGTCTTGACACACGTCTGGCACACGTCTTCACACACATCTGGCACACGTCTTGACATCTTGGCACATATCTTGACACACATCTTGACACACGCCTGGTACACGTCTTGACAGACATCTGGCACACGTCTTGACACACATCTTGACACACATCTTGACACACGTCTGGCACACGTCTTGACACACGTCTGGCACACGTCTTGATACACATCTGGCACACGTCTTGACATCTTGACACACATCTTGATATACATCTCGACACACATCTGGCACACGTCTTGGCTCACATCTTGACACACATCTGGCACATGTCTTGACACACATCTGGCACACGTCTTGACATCTTGACACATATCTTGACACACATCTTGACACACGTCTTGCACACGTCTTGACACACATCTTGACACACATCTTGACACACATCTTGACACACATCTGGCACACGTCTTGACACACATCTTGACACAAATTTGTCTTGACTATTATTTAACTATTGTTGAACTATTATTTGTCTATTATTTAAGCTTTGCTGGACTATTATTTAACTATTGTTGACTATTATTTGACTATTGTTAGACTATTACTTGACTATTGCTAGACTATTACTTGACTATTGTTATACTATTACTTGACTATTGTTGACTCTTACTTGACTATTGTTGACTATTACTTGACTATTGTTGACTATTGTTAGACTATTACTTGACTATTGTTGACTATTACTTGACTATTGTTAGATTATTACTTGACTATTGCTAGACTATTACTTGACTATTGTTAGACTATTACTTGACTATTGTTGACTCTTACTTGACTATTGTTGACTATTACTTGACTATTGTTGACTATTACTTGACTATTGTTAGGCTATTACTTGACTATTGTTAGACTATTACTTGACTATTGTTGACTATTACTTAACTGTTGTTGACTATTACTTGACTATTGTTGATTATTGCTTGACTATTTTTACACTATTACTTGACTATTGTTGACTATTATTTGACTACTGTTAGACTATTACTTGACTATTGTTAGACTATTACATGACTATTGTTGACTATTACTTGACTATTGTTGACTATTATTTGACTATTGTTAGACTATTACTTGACTATTGTTGACTATTACTTGACTGTTGTTGACTATTACTTGATTATTGTTGATTATTACTTGACTATTGTTGATTATTACTTGACTATTTTTAACTATTACTTGACTGTTGTTGACTATTACTTGACTATTGTTAGACTATTACTTGATTATTGTTAGACTATTACTTGACTATTGTTAGACTATTAATTGACTATTGTTAGACTATTACTTGGCTATTGTTAGACTATTACTTGACTATTGTTAGACTATTACTTGACTATTGTTGACTATTATTTGACTATTGTTAGACTATTACTTGACTATTGTTAGACTATTACTTGACTATTGTTCACTATTACTTGACTAATGTTAGACTATTACTTGACTATTGTTGACTATTACTTGACTATTGTTGACTATTACTTGACTATTGTTGACTGTTCCTTGACTATTGCTGACTATTACTTGACTATTGTTGACTATTACTTGACTATTGTTAGACTATTACTTGACTATTGTTAGACTATTACTTGACTATTGTTATACTATTACTTGACTATTGTTGACTATTATTTGACTATTGTTGACTATTATTTGACTATTTTTAGAGTATTACTTGACTATTGTTAGACTATTTCTTGACTATTGTTCGACTATTACTTGACTATTGTTAGACTATTTCTTGTCTATTGTTGACTATTATTTGACTATTGTTAGACTATTGCTTGACTATTGATAGACTATTACTTGACTATTGTTAGACTATTTCTTGACTATTGTTAGACTATTACTTGACTATTGTTGACTTTTATTTGACTATTGTTAGACTATTACTTGTCTATTGTTTGACTATTAATTGACATTTGTTAGACTATTACTTGACTATTGTTAGACTATTACTTGACTATTGTTAGACTATTACTTGACTATTGTTAAACTATTACTTGACTATTGTTAGACTATTACTTGACTATTGTTGACTATTATTTGACTATTGTTAGACAATTACTTGACTATTGTTGACTATTATTTCACTATTGTTAGACTATTACTTGACTATTGTTGACTCTTACTTGACTATTGTTGACTATTACTTGACTATTGTTGACTATTGCTTGAATATTGTTATACTATTAATTGACTATTGTTGACTATTATTTGACTACTGTTAGTCTATTACTTGACTATTGTTAGACTATTACTTGACTATTGTTGACTATTACTTGACTATTGTTAGACTATTACTTGACTATTGTTAGACTATTACTTGACTATTGTTGACTATTACTTGACTATTGTTGACTATTACTAGACTATTGTTAGACTATTACTTGACTATTGTTGACTATTATTTGACTATTGTTAGACTATTACTTGACTATTGTTGACTATTACTTGACTGTTGTTGACTATTACTTGACTATTTTTGACTATTACTTGACTATTTTTGACTATTACTTGACTATTTTTAACTATTACTTGACTATTGTTGACTATTACTTGACTATTGTTAGAGTATTACTTGACTATTGTTAGACTATTACTTGACTACTGTTAGACTATTACTTGATTATTGTTAGACTATTACTTGACTATTGTTAGACTATTACTTGACTATTGTTAGACTATTACTTGACTATTGTTAGACTATCAATTGACTATTGTTAGACTATTACTTAGCTATTGTTAGACTATTACTTGACTATTGTTAGACTATTACTTGACTATTGTTGACTATTATTTGACTATTGTTTTACTATTACTTGACTATTGTTAGACTATTACTTGACTATTGTTGACTACTGCTTGACTATTGTTAGACTATTACTTGACTATTGTTGACTATTACTTGACTATTGTTGACTATTACTTGACTATCGTTGACTGTTACTTGACTATTGTTGACTATTACTTGACTATTACTTGACTATTGTTAGACTATTGCTTGACTATTGTTAGACTATTACTTGACTATTGTTGACTATTATTTGACTTTTGTTAGAATATTACTTGACTATTGTTGACTATTATTTGACTACTGTTAGACTATTACTTGACTATTGTTAAACTATTACTTGACTATTGTTAGACTATTACTTGACTATCGTTGACTATTGTTAGACTATTACTTGACTATTGTTAGACTATTACTTGACTATTATTATTCTATTATTTCATTTTTATTTTACTATTTTTTTACTATTGTTTGACTAATTTTTTACTATTATTTTACCATTTTTCTTTTTTTTTTTAATATTGTGTTATATTTAACTTATAACTTTATTTAATTCATGTTGATTGCCTTGATGCTGGTGAAGGGCTCTTGATCCAAGGAATTTATGACATTGAAGTCCTACTGTCCTCTTCCCACGCCCACAGCAGACAGGGGTGGGCGGCAGCAGTGTGGTGGGCGTGCGTGGGCGTCGTCACAGGCACAAGAAGCGACCAGCCTCGACTTACAGCACCGACAGTAATTACATGCAACTTCCCGAGTCTCCTCGCAAGGGTGAGTGTGTGTGTGTGTGTGTGTGTGTGTGTGTGTGTGTGTGTGTGTGTGTGTGTGTGTGTGTGTGTGTGTGTGTGTGTGTGTGTGTGTGTGAGTGTGTGTGTGTGTGTGTGTGTGAGTGTGTACTCACCTATTTGTACTCACCTATTTGTGGTTGCAGGGGTCGAGTCCTAGCTCCTGGCCCCGCCTCTTCACCGGTTGCTACTAGACCCTCTCTCTCCCCGCTCCATGAGCTTTATCAAACCTCGTCTTAAAACTGTGTATGGTTCCTGCCTCCACTACGTCATTTTCTAGGCTATTCCACTGCCTTACAACTCTATGACTGAAGAAATACTTCCTACTATCTCTCTGACTCATTTGTGTCTTCAACTTCCAATTGTGGCCTCTTGTTTCTGTGTCCCCTCCCTGGAACATCCTGTCCTTGTCCACCTTGTCTATTCCACGCAGTATTTTATATGTCGTTATCATGTCTCCCCTGACCCTCCTGTCCTCCAGTGTCGTCAGGCCGATTTCCCTTAATCTTTCTTCATAGGACATTCCCCTTAGCTCTGGAACTAACCTTGTTGCAAACCTTTGTACTTTCTCTAGTTTCTTGACGTGCTTTATCAAGTGCGGGTTCCAAACAGGTGCTGCATACTCCAGTATGGGCCTGACATACACGGTGTACAGTGTCTTGAATGATTCCTTACTAAGGTGTCGGAATGCTGTTCTCAGGTTTGCCAGGCGCCCATATGCTGCAGCAGTTATCTGATTGATGTGTGCTTCCGGAGACATGCTCGGTGTTATACTCACCCCAAGATCTTTCTCCTTGAGTGAGGTTTGCAGTCTTTGGCCACCTAGCCTATACTCTGTCTGTGGTCTTCTGTGCCCTTCCCCTATCTTCATGACTTTGCATTTGGCAGGATTAAATTCGAGAAGCCATTTGCTGGACCAGGTGTCCAGTCTGTCCAGGTCTCTTTGAAGTCCTGCCTGGTCCTCATCAGATTTAATTCTCCTCATTAACTTCACATCATCTGCAAACAGGGACACTTCTGAGTCTAACCCTTCCGTCATGTCGTTCACATATACCAAAAATAGCACTGGTCCTAGGACCGACCCCTGTGGGACCCCGCTCGTCACAGGTGCCCACTGTGATACATCATTACGTACCATGACTCGTTGTTGCCTCCCTGTCAGGTATTCTCTGATCCATTGCAGTGCCCTTCCTGTTATATGCGCCTGATGCTCTAGCTTCTGCACTAATCTCTTGTGAGGAACTGTGTCAAAGGCCTTCTTGCAGTCCAAGAAGATGCAATCAACCCACCCCTCTCTCTCTTGTCTTACTTCTGTTATTTTATCATAAAACTCCAGAAGGTTTGTGACACAGGATTTGCCTTCCGTGAATCCGTGCTGGTTGGCATTTATACTCCTGTTCCATTCCAGGTGCTCCACCACTCTCCTCCTGATAATCTTCTCCATAATTTTGCATACTATACACGTCAATGACACAGGTCTATAGTTTAGTGCCTCTTTTCTGTCTCCTTTTTTGAAAATGGGAACTACATTTGCTGTCTTCCATACCTCAGGTAGTTGCCCAGTTTCCAGGGATGTGTTGAAGATTGTGGTAAGTGGTACACACAACATATCTGCTCCCTCTCTAAGGACCCATGGAGAGATGTTGTCCGGTCCCATTGCCTTTGAGGTATCGATGTCCCTTAGCAGTTTCTTCACCTCCTCCTCATCTGTATGTATGTCGTCCAACACTTGTTGGTGTATTCCTTGTTGGTGTCCCCATCTGGTCTGTCCCCCCAGAGTCCTTCCTGTCTCTACTGTAAATACTTCCTTAAATCTCGTGTTGAGCTCCTCACATACCTCTTGATCGTTTCTTGTGAGTTCCCCACCTTCTTTCCTCAGCCTTATCACCTGGTCCTTGACTGTTGTCTTCTTCCTAATGTGGCTATACAGCAGTTTCGGGTCAGATTTGACTTTCGATGCTATGTCGTTTTCATACTGTCTCTGGGCCTCCCTCCTTATCTGCGCATACTCGTTTCTGGCTCTTCTACTAATCTCCTTGTTTTCCTGGGTCCTATGCCTCCTGTACCTTTTCCATTCTCTGTTGCACTTAGCTTTTGCCTCCCTACACCTTCGGGTAAACCAAGGACTCGTCTTGGTCTTCCTATTATTTCTGTTTCCCTTGGGAACAAAACTTTCCTCTGCCTCCTTGCACTTTGTTGCCACATATTCCATCATCTCGTTTACTGATTTTCCTACCATTTCTCTGTCCCACTGAACCTCCTGCAGGAAGTTTCTCATACCTGTGTAGTCCCCCCTTTTATAGTTTGGCCTGTCCCCTTCAGTTCCTGTTACCTTCTCCACTTGTAACTCTACTATATAGTCAAAACTCAGAACCACATGATCGCTAGCTCCAAGGGGCCTCTCGTAAGTGATGTGTGTGTGTGTGTGTGTGTGTGTGTGTGTATGTGTGTGTGTATGTGTGTGTGTGTGTGTGTGTGTGTGTGTGTGTGTGTGTGTGTGTGTGTGTGTGTGTGTGTATGTGTGTGTGTGTGTGTGTGTGTGTGTGTGTATGTGTGTGTGTGTGTGTGTGTGTGTGTTTGTGTGTGTGTGTGTGTGTGTTTGTGTGTGTGTGTGTGTGTGTCTGTGTGTATGTGTGTGTGTGTGTGTGTGTGTGTGTGTGTGTGTGTGTGTGTGTGTGTGTGTGTGTATGTGTGTGTGTGTGTGTGTGTGTGTGTGTGTGTGTGTGTGTGTGTGTGTGTGTGTGTGTGTATGTGTGTGTGTGTGTGTGTGTGTGTGTGTGTGTTTGTGTGTGTTTGTGTGTGTGTGTGTGTGTGTGTGTGTATGTGTGTGTGTGTGTGTGTGTGTGTATGTGTGTGTGTGTGTGTGTGTGTGTGTATGTGTGTGTGTGTGTGTGTGTGTGTGTGTGTGTGTGTGTGTATGTGTGTGTGTGTGTGTGTGTGTGTGTGTGTGTGTGTGTGTGTGTGTGTGTGTGTAGTGTGTGTGTGTGTGTGCTGTGTGTGTGTGTGTGTGTGTGTGTGTGTGTGTGTGTACTCACCTATTTGTACTCACCTATTTGTGGTTGCAGGAGTCGAGTCACAGCTCCTGGCCCCGCCTCTTCGCTGATTGCTACTAGGTCCTCTCTCTCCCTGCCCCATGAGCTCTATCATACCTCGCCTTAAAACTATGTATGGTTCCCGCCTCCACTACGTCACTTTCTAGGCTATTCCACGGCCTGACTACTCTATGACTGAAGAAATACTTCCTAACATCCCTTTGATTCATCTGAGTCTTCAACTTCCAATTGTGACCTCTTGTGTCTGTGTCCCATCTCTGGAACATCCCGTCTTTGTCCACCTTGTCTATTCCGCGCAGTATTTTATATGTCGTTATCATGTCTCCCCTGACCCTCCTGTCCTCCAGTGTCGTCAGGCCGATTTCCCTCAACCTTTCTTCGTAGGACAATCCCCGTAGCTCTGGGACTAGTCTTGTTGCAAATCTTTGCACGTTCTCTAATTTGTTGACGTGCTTGACTAGGTGTGGATTCCAAACTGGTGCTGCATACTCCAGTATGGGCTTGACGTAAATGGTATACAGTCTTGAACGAATCCTTACTGAGGTATCGGAACGCTATCCGTAGGTTTGCCAGGCGCCCGTATGCTGCAGCAGTTATCTGATTGATGTGCGCCTCAGGAGATATGCTCGGTGTTATACTCTCCCCCAGATCTTTTTCCTTGAGTGAGGTTTGCAGTCTTTGGCCATCTAAACTATATTGTGTCTGCGGTCTTCTTTGCCCTTCCCCGAACTTCATGACTTTGCATTTGGCAGGGTTAAATTCAAGGAGCCAGTTGCTGGACCAGGCTTGTAGCCTGTCCAGGTCTCTTTGTAGTCCTGCCTGATCCTCATCCGATTTGATTCTTCTCATTAACTTCGCATCATCTGCAAACAAGAACACTTCTGAGTCTATCCCTTCCGTTATGTCGTTCACATATACCAAGAACAGCACAGGTCCTAGGACTGTCCCCTGTGGAACCCCGCTTGTCACAGGCGCCCTCTCTGACACCTCGTCGTGTACCATGACTCGTTGTTGCCTCCCTGTCAGATATTCTCTGATCCATTGCAGTGCCTTTCCTGTTATGTGTGCCTGATCGTCTAGCTTTTGCAGTAACCTCTTGTGAGGAACTGTGTCGAAGGCCTTCTTGCAGTCCAAAAATATGCAGTCTCTCCACCCCTCTCTCTCTCTTGTCTTACTTATGTCACCTTGTCATAAAACTCTAGTAGGTTTGTGACATAGGATTTTCCTTCCCTGAAACCGTGCTGGTTATCAATTATACACTTGTTTCTTTCCAGGTGCCCCACCACTCTCCTCCTGATGATCTTCTCCATGACCTTGCATACTATACACGTTAGTGATACAGGTCTGTAGTTTAGTGCCTCATGTCTGTCTCCCTTTTTAAAAATTGGGACTACATTTGCCACCTTCCATACCTCAGGGAGTTGCCCAGTTTCAAATGATGTGTTGAAGATCTTTGTTAATGGTTCACACAATATCTCTGCTCCCTCTTTAAGGACCCATGGAGAGATGTTGTCTGGTCCCACCGCCTTTGAGGTGTCAAGTTAGCATAGCAGCTTCTTCACCTCCTCCTTGGTTATATGTACCTCATCCAGCACTTGCTGGTGTGCCCCCCTGTTCTGGTTTCCTGGAATCCTATTGGTTTCCACTGTAAATATTTCTTTAAATCTTGTGTTGAGCTTCTGACATACCTCTTGGTCGTTTCTTGTGATTTCCCCATCACCCTTCCTCAGTCTGATTACCTGGTCCTTGACTGTTGTTTTCCTCCTGATGTGGCTGTACAACAGCTTCGGGTCAGTCTTTACTTTTGATGCTATGTCATTTTCATATTGTCTCTGAGCCTCCCTTCTTATCTGTGCATATTCTTTTCTGGCTCTTCGGCTGATTTCTTTATTTTCCTGAGTTCTCTGTCTTCTGTACCTTTTCCATTCTCTAGTACACCTAGTTTTTGCCTCCCTACACCTTTGGGTGAACCAAGGACTCGTTCTGTTCTTCCCATTATTTCTGTTTCCCTTGGGAACAAACCTCTCCTCTGCCTCCTTGCATTTTGTTGCTACATAGTCCATCATTTCTTGTACTGGTTTTCCTGTCAGTTCCTTCTCCCACTGAATGTCTTGAAGGAAGTTCCTCATGCCTGAGTAGTTCCCCCTTTTGTAGTTTGGTTTTTCCCAGCCTATTTCTGCTACTCTCTCCACTTGGAGCTCAACTATGTAGTCGAAGCACAGAACCACATGATCACTAGCTCCCAGGGGCCTTTCATACATGATACCCTCGATGTCCGAACTACTCATGGTGAATACAAGGTCCAACCTTGCTGGTTCATCCTCTCCTCTCTCTCTCTGGTAGTGTCTCTAACATGTTGATGCATGAGGTTCTCCAGTACCACATCCATCATCTTGGCTCTCCATGTTTCGGGACCCCCATGGGGCTCCAGGTTTTCCCAGTCAATCTCCTTGTGATTGAAATCACCCATAACTAGTAACTTTGCTCCCCCATGTGTGCTCTACTGGCCACCTCGGCTAGTGTGTCGATCATTGCTCTGTTGCTCTCATCGTATTCTTCTCTTGGCCTCCTGCAGTTCTGTGGTGGGTTGTACATTACTGCAATTATCACCTTATGTCCCTCAGACTGGATTGTTCCTACTAAGTAGTCCCTTTCGCCCGTGCCATCCATTCCTTCCATTTTCTCAAAACCCCACTGGTTTTTAATGAGCAGTGCAACTCCTCCTCCCCCTCTCCTCCCTCTGTCTTTCCTGAGGATTTCCTATCCGGATGGAAAGATTGAATCTGTTATTATTCTGGGGAGTTTTGTTTCTGTGAGTGCTATTATGTCTGGGGATGTCTCTTTGATTCTTTCGTGCCACTCCTCATACTTGTTTGTTATTACATCTGCATTTCTATACCACACCTTCAACTTCTTTTCTAAGACTGTGGTCATGGAGGTATATTGGGGTTGGGGAAGTGGGAGACCTGGTAAGGTACTATGTGTTGTTGCTGTGGGGGTGGAGTTTGTAATGTAGTGGGTGGGGGCATTGGATGTGGCATGGGTGTTTTGATTTAGAGTGTTTGGTTGCACTGGGGTTGACCTGGTTGGGAGGCTTCTATAGGAAGTTGTGAGGGAGGCTGTATTTGATCTTCTTCCTGGGTCTGGGATCTCCTGTCTGTCTTCTCCATCCCCTCTCTTTCCTCCTTTCGCCTTTGTACCATCTCTCTCAGTTTCTGCCTTTCTTCTTGTGTTCTGTCGCGGTCGAGATACACCTTCCTGTATGCCGGCATGTCCCTTAATCGTGCTTTCTCCTGCAGGATCCTGGTCCGAGTCGTTTCTGCCTTGAAGGTCACTTTCACTGGCCGGGTTCTTTTTTTTACAAACCTCCCTATTCTCCGAAAATTTTCCAGCTGGGTCATGTCGTCTTCTTCTATTGCTTTCATGATGCTTTCAATTGCTTTTTTTCCCCTTGTTTTCTTGCTTCATATGTTTCCCCTTCAACTTCCTGGAGCCCATACACAAAGAAAGACCTCACCCTTTCATTCTCCCACTGCATATCCCTGTGTAACCCCTCATTTAATTTGGTTTCCTCCACTGCAGCTTTCCTTTCTTCAGTTTCACTGGCTAATATACTTGGGCTCAGTGGCCTGTCATTTTCCCTTCTCGGCTTTCCTTGGGCTCTGTTGTTGTCTGTTAGGGCCTCCACACAAAGCTTAGCTCTTTCATTGACTACAGTCTCCTCTGGTAGAGCTTCTACATGCAGTTGTGCCCCTTCTTTCCCTACAGTCCCCTTATTTGTGGCTGAGGTAGCAGTCTCTGTTGTCAATCCCAAAATGTTCTTTAGTTCTTTAGGCTGTTTCAGATTTTTCAGTTCCTCTTCTAAACTCTGTATCCTAGCCTCTGCTGCTTTGACATGCACCTCCCACTTCCTGCTTTCCATATCTATCCTCTCTTCCATTCTCATGCTAAGTTCTTCTAGTTTCTTTTCCCATTCATGATCCCTTTTTATGAGCTCTGCTGCCCAATCTTCCTTTGCAGCTTCCTCCTCCTGTCCCTTGGTTTTTCTTGTTGCTCTCTGGCAACCCATTTTTGTTTTATCCTGATTGCCTCAGAGTGGGAAACCTATGTAGTTCTGTATGTTAGGTTAGTAGTGTGTATGTCAGACTGTGGGAGGGGGGTAGTGGAGGAACTGTGGCTATGTGGGAGAGGAGTGGGGAGGGGTGGGGAGGGGGAGGGTGAACGGGGGAGGGGAGGGTGAACGAGGGAGGGGAGGGATCAAAGGAAGTAGTGAGATGTCGGTGGTGAGGGGGGAGTGTATGTGTGTGTGTGTGTGTGTGTGTGTGTGTGTGTGTGTGTGTGTGTGTGTGTGTGTGTGTGTGTGTGTGTGTGTGTGTGTATGTGTGTGTGTGTGTGTGTGTGTGTGTGTGTGTGTGTGTGTGTGTGTGTGTGTATGTGTGTGTGTGTGTGTGTGTGTGTGTGTGTGTGTGGAAAGACGGTACTTTGTGCGTTGTAATGTAGTCTCAGCGATCCTTGGCTTCCCAGAACTTCTTGTGACCTGACCCCAACCTCCTGGGACTTGACCGGCACGTACTTACAGTGTGTGTGTGTGTGTGTGTGTGTGTGTGTGTGTGTGTGTGTGTGTGTGTGTGTGTGTGTGTGTGTGTGTGTGTGTGAGTGTATGTGTATGTGTGTGTGTGTATGTGTGTGTGTATGTATGTGTGTGTGTGTGTGTGTGTGTGTGTGTGTGTGTGTGTGTGTGTGTGTGTGTGTGTGTGTGTTTGTGTGTGTGTGTGTGTGTGTGTGTGTGTGTGTGTGTGTGTGTGTGTGTGTATGTGTGTGTGTGTGTGTATGTGTGTGTGTATGTGTGTGTACTCACCTATTTGTGGTTGCAGGGGTCGATTCATAGCTCCTGGCCCCGCCTCTTCGCTGATTGCTACTAGGTCCTCTCTCTCCCTGCTCCATGAGCTTTATCATACCTCGCCTTAAAACTGTGTATGGTTCCTGCTTCCACTACGTCACTTTCTAGGCTATTCCACGGCTTGACTACTCTATGACTGAAGAAATACTTCCTAACATCCCTTTGATTCATCTGAGTCTTCAACTTCCAATTGTGACCTCTTGTGTCTGTGTCCCATCTCTGGAACATCCCGTCTTTGTCCACCTCGTCTATTCCGCGCAGTATTTTATATGTCGTTATCATGTCTCCCCTGACCCTCCTGGCCTCCAGTGTCGTCAGGCCGATTTCCCTCAACCTTTCTTCGTAGGACAATCCCCGTAGCTCTGGGACTAGTCTTGTTGCAAACCTTTGCACTTTCTCTAATTTCTTGACGTGCTTGACTAGGTGTGGATTCCAAACTGGTGCTGCATACTCCAGTATGGGCCTGACGTAGATGGTGTACAGAGTCTTAAACGAATCCTTACTGAGGTATCGGAACACTATCCGTAGGTTTGCCAGGCGCCCGTATGTTGCAGCAGTTATCTGATTAATGTGCGCCTCAGGAGATATGCTCGGTGTTATACTCACCCCCAGATCTTTTTCCTTGAGTGAGGTTTGCAGACTTTGGCCATCTAAACTATATTGTGTCTGCAGTCTTCTTTGCCCTTTTCCAATCTTCATGACTTTGCATTTGGCGGGGTTAAACTCAAGGAGCCAGTTGCTGGACCAGGCTTGTAGCCTGTCCAGGTCTCTTTGTAGTCCTGCCTGATCCTCATCCGATTTGATTCTTCTCATTAACTTCACATCGTCCGCAAACAAGGACACTTCTGAGTCTATCCCTTCCGTTATGTCATTCACATATACCAAGAACAGCACAGGTCCTAGGACTGACCCCTGTGGAACCCCGCTTGTCACAGGCGCCCACTTTGACACCTCATCACGTACCATGACTCGTTGTTGCCTCCCTGTAAGGTATTCTCTGATCCATTGCAGTGCCTTTCCTGTTATGTGTGCCTGATCCTCTAGCTTTTGCAGTAACCTCTTGTGAGGAACTGTGTCGAAGGCCTTCTTGCAGTCCAAAAAAATGCAGTCGATCCACCCCTCTCTCTCTTGTCTTACTTCTGTCACCTTGTCATAAAACTCTAATAGGTTTGTGACACAGGATTTTTCCCTCCCTGAAACCATGCTGGTTGTCAATTATACACTTGTTTCTTTCCAGTTGCTCCACCACTCTCCTCCTGATGATCTTCTCCATGACCTTGCATACTATACACGTTAGTGATACAGGTCTGTAGTTTAGTGCCTCATGTCTGTCCCCCTTTTTAAAAATTGGGACTACATTTGCCATCTTCCATACCTCGGGGAGTTGCCCAGTTTCAAATGATGTGTGTGTGTGTACTCACCTATGTGTGTGTGTGTGTGTGTGTGTGTGTGTGTGTGTGTGTGTGTATGTGTGTGTGTGTGTGTGTATGTGTGTGTGTATGTGTGTATGTGTGTGTGTGTGTGTGTGTGTGTGTGTGTGTGTGTGTGTATGTGTGTGTGTGTACTCACCTAATTGTACTCACCTAATTGTGGTTGCAGGGGTCGAGACTCAGCTCCTGGCCCCGACTCTTCACTGATCGCTACTGGGTTCTCTCTCTCTGCTTCCTGAGCTTTGTCATACCTCTTCTTAAAACTATGTATGGTTCCTGCCTCCACTACTTCACTTGCTAGGCTATTCCACTTGCTGACAACTCTATGACTGAAGAAATACTTCCTAACGTCCCTGTGACTCGTCTGAGTCTTCAGCTTCCAGTTGTGACCCCTTGCCCCTGTGTCCCCTCTCTGGAACATCCTGTCTCTGTCCACCTTGTCTATTCCCCGCAGTATCTTGTATGTCGTTATCATGTCTCCCCTGACCCTTCTGTCCTCCAGTGTCGTCAGTGCGATTTCCCTTAACCTTTCCTCGTACGACATTCCCTTGAGCTCTGGGACTAGCCTTGTTGCAAACCTTTGTACTTTCTCTAACTTCTTGACGTGCTTGACCAGGTGTGGGTTTCAGACTGGTGCTGCATACTCCAGTATGGGCCTAACATACACAGTGTACAGTGTCT
>NC_091302.1:35240410-35272910 GCF_038502225.1 Cherax quadricarinatus | reverse complement strand
CCACTGACACTAAGTAATCATTCTTCCACTAACACAAAGTAATCATTCTTCCACTAACACTAAGTAATCATTCTTCCACTAACACTAAGTAATCATTCTTCCACTAACACTAAGTAATCATTCTTCCACTGACACTAGGTAATCATTCTTCCACTGACACTAAGTAATCATTCTTCCACTGACACTAGGTAATCATTCTTCCACTGACACTAAGTAATCATTCTTCCACTGACACTAAGTAATCATTCTTCCACTGACACTAAGTAATCATTCTTCCACTAACACTAAGTAATCATTCTTCCACTGACACTAAGTAATCATTCTTCCTCGAACACTAAGTAATCATTCTTCCACTGACACTAAGTAATCATTCTTCCACTGACACTAGGTAATCATTCTTCCACTGACACTAAGTAATCATTCTTCCACTAACACTAAGTAATCATTCTTCCACTGACACTAGGTAATCATTCTTCCACTGACACTAGGTAATCATTCTTCCACTGACACTAAGTAATCATTCTTCCACTAACACTAAGTAATCATTCTTCCACTGACACTAAGTAATCATTCTTCCACTAACACTAAGTAATCATTCTTCCACTAACACTAAGTAATCATTCTTCCACTAACACTAAGTAATCATTCTTCCACTAACACTAAGTAATCATTCTTCCACTAACACTAAGTAATCATTCTTCCACTAACACTAAGTAATCATTCTTCCACTAACACTAAGTAATCATTATTCCACTGACACTAAGTAATCATTCTTCCACTGACACTAAGTAATCATTCTTCCACTGACACTAAGTAATCATTCTTCCACTGACACTAAGTCATCATTCTTCCACTGACACTAAGTAATCATTCTTCCACTGACACTAAGTAATCATTCTTCCACTGACACTAAGTAATCATTCTTCCACTGACACTAAGTCATCATTCTTCCACTGACACTAAGTAATCATTCTTCCACTGACACTAAGTAATCATTCTTCCACTGACACTAAGTCATCATTCTTCCACTGACACTAAGTAATCATTCTTCCACTGACACTAAGTAATCATTCTTCCACTGACACTAAGTCATCATTCTTCCACTGACACTAAGTAATCATTCTTCCACTGACACTAAGTAATCATTCTTCCACTGACCCTAAGTAATCATTCTTCCACTGACACTAAGTAATCATTCTATCTCTGACACTAAGTAATCATTCTTCCACTGACAGAAAGTAATCGTTCTTCCACTGACACTAGGTAATCATTCTTCCACTGACACTAGGTAATTATTTTTCCACTGACACTAGGTAATCATTCTTCCACTGACCCTAAGTAATCATTCTTCCACTGACACTAAGTAATCATTCTTTCTCTGACACTAAGTAATCATTCTTCCACTGACAGTAAGTAATAATTCTTCCACTGACACTAGGTAATCATTCTTCCACTGACACTAGGTAATCATTCTTCCACTGACACTAGGTAATCATTCTTCCACTGACCCTAAGTAATCATTCTTCCACTGACACTAAGTAATCATTCTTTCTCTGACACTAAGTAACCATTCTTCCACTGACAGTAAGTAATCATTCTTCCACTGACACTAGGTAATCATTCTTCCACTGACACTAGGTAATCATTCTTCCACTGACACTAAGTAATCATTCTTCCACTAACACTAAGTAATCATTCATCCACTGACACTAAGTAATCATTCTTCCACTGACACTAGGTAATCATTCTTCCACTGACACTAAGTAATCATTCTTCCACTAACACTAAGTAATCATTCTTCCACTGACACTAAGTAATCATTCTTCCACTGACACTAGGTAATCATTCTTCCACTGACACTAGGTAATCATTCTTCCACTAACACTAAGTAATCATTCTTCCACTGACACTAAGTAATCATTCTTCCATTAACACTAAGTAATCATTCTTCCACTGACACTAAGTAATCATTCTTCCACTAACACTAAGTAATCATTCTTCCACTAACACTAAGTAATCATTCTTCCACTAACACTAAGTAATCATTCTTCCACTAACACTAAGTAATCATTCTTCCACTGACACTAGGTAATCATTCTTCCACTGACACTAAGTAATCATTCTTCCACTGACACTAGGTAATCATTCTTCCACTGACACTAAGTAATCATTCTTCCACTGACACTAAGTAATCATTCTTCCACTGACACTAAGTAATCATTCTTCCACTAACACTAAGTAATCATTCTTCCTCGAACACTAAGTAATCATTCTTCCACTGACACTAAGTAATCATTCTTCCACTGACACTAGGTAATCATTCTTCCACTGACACTAAGTAATCATTCTTCCACTAACACTAAGTAATCATTCTTCCACTGACACTAGGTAATCATTCTTCCACTGACACTAGGTAATCATTCTTCCACTGACACTAAGTAATCATTCTTCCACTAACACTAAGTAATCATTCTTCCACTGACACTAAGTAATCATTCTTCCACTAACACTAAGTAATCATTCTTCCACTAACACTAAGTAATCATTCTTCCACTAACACTAAGTAATAATTCTTCCACTAACACTAAGTAATCATTCTTCCACTAACACTAAGTAATCATTCTTCCACTAACACTAAGTAATCATTCTTCCACTAACACTAAGTAATCATTATTCCACTGACACTAAGTAATCATTCTTCCACTGACACTAAGTAATCATTCTTCCACTGACACTAAGTAATCATTCTTCCACTGACACTAAGTAATCATTCTTCCACTGACACTATGTAATCATTCTTCCACTGACACTAAGTAATCATTCTTCCACTGACACTAAGTAATCATTCTTCCACTGACACTAAGTAATCATTCTTCCACTGACACTAAGTCATCATTCTTCCACTGACACTAAGTAATCATTCTTCCACTGACACTAAGTAATCAGTCTTCCACTGACACTAAGTAATCATTCTTCCACTGACACTAAGTCATCATTCTTCCACTGACACTAAGTAATCATTCTTCCACTGACACTAAGTAATCATTCTTCCACTGACACTAAGTCATCATTCTTCCACTGACACTAAGTAATCATTCTTCCACTGACACTAAGTAATCATTCTTCCACTGACACTAGGTAATCATTCTTCCACTGACACTAGGTAATCATTCTTCCATTAACACTAAGTAATCATTCTTCCACTGACACTAAGTAATCATTCTTCCATTAACACTAAGTAATCATTCTTCCACTGACACTAAGTAATCATTCTTCCACTAACACTAAGTAATCATTCTTCCACTAACACTAAGTAATCATTCTTCCACTAACACTAAGTAATCATTCTTCCACTAACACTAAGTAATCATTCTTCCACTGACACTAGGTAATCATTCTTCCACTGACACTAAGTAATCATTCTTCCACTGACACTAGGTAATCATTCTTCCACTGACACTAAGTAATCATTCTTCCACTGACACTAAGTAATCATTCTTCCACTGACACTAAGTAATCATTCTTCCACTAACACTAAGTAATCATTCTTCCACTGACACTAAGTAATCATTCTTCCTCGAACACTAAGTAATCATTCTTCCACTGACACTAAGTAATCATTCTTCCACTGACACTAGGTAATCATTCTTCCACTGACACTAAGTAATCATTCTTCCACTAACACTAAGTAATCATTCTTCCACTGACACTAGGTAATCATTCTTCCACTGACACTAGGTAATCATTCTTCCACTGACACTAAGTAATCATTCTTCCACTAACACTAAGTAATCATTCTTCCACTGACACTAAGTAATCATTCTTCCACTAACACTAAGTAATCATTCTTCCACTAACACTAAGTAATCATTCTTCCACTAACACTAAGTAATCATTCTTCCACTAACACTAAGTAATCATTCTTCCACTAACACTAAGTAATCATTCTTCCACTAACACTAAGTAATCATTCTTCCACTAACACTAAGTAATCATTCTTCCACTAACACTAAGTAATCATTATTCCACTGACACTAAGTAATCATTCTTCCACTGACACTAAGTAATCATTCTTCCACTGACACTAAGTAATCATTCTTCCACTGACACTAAGTCATCATTCTTCCACTGACACTAAGTAATCATTCTTCCACTGACACTAAGTAATCATTCTTCCACTGACACTAAGTAATCATTCTTCCACTGACACTAAGTCATCATTCTTCCACTGACACTAAGTAATCATTCTTCCACTGACACTAAGTAATCATTCTTCCACTGACACTAAGTCATCATTCTTCCACTGACACTAAGTAATCATTCTTCCACTGACACTAAGTAATCATTCTTCCACTGACACTAAGTCATCATTCTTCCACTGACACTAAGTAATCATTCTTCCACTGACACTAAGTAATCATTCTTCCACTGACACTAAGTAATCATTCTTCCACTGACACTAAGTAATCATTCTTCCACTGACACTAAGTCATCATTCTTCCACTGACACTAAGTAATCATTCTTCCACTGACACTAAGTAATCATTCTTCCACAGACACTAAGTAATCATTCTTCCACTGACACTAAGTCATCATTCTTCCACTGACACTAAGTAATCATTCTTCCACTGACACTAAGTAATCATTCTTCCACTGACACTAAGTCATCATTCTTCCACTGACACTAAGTAATCATTCTTCCACTGACACTAAGTAATCATTCTTCCACTGACACTAAGTCATCATTCTTCCACTGACACTAAGTAATCATTCTTCCACTGACACTAAGTAATCATTCTTCCACTGACACTAAGTCATCATTCTTCCACTGACACTAAGTAATCATTCTTCCACTGACACTAGCTGAAGAGCACACTGACGCTATCAGTTTTCCCATATCCCCGAAATATTTGATAAATGCTCGGTTGTTGACTGATTATGTGTACATTATTAGAGAGAGAGAGAGAGAGAGAGAGAGAGAGAGAGAGAGAGAGAGAGAGAGAGAGAGAGAGAGAGAGAGAGAGATATCTTTAGTCACTCTGGTATATTTGGTCTTATTTTTTATGCTCCAAATTTTCATCGTTCGTTTTGTGAGTCCACCTTCTCATCGTTTATCACAATTTGCTCTCACTTCCGCCTAGGCTGTGTTTTCCATCCTAAGTGGTTTCATTACCACTTTTGGCCCTGCCTTTGCAGTCTCTTTTCTCTCTCAGATTCTGAATCTGAGACTCCTTCCTCATTTCCCTTTGTCACCCCATTATCACCCTTATCCCTCTGATTTTTAACTCCCTTTATAATCCCTGTTCTCTAGGAAGAGGTTTCATCTCCGGAAATACCTGCTCTTTCCGAATGTAGTTTTCCTGTATAGGTTTCAATTTATGGTTATTTTCTTGTAGCTTAAAAAAAAGGTCAGAGAATTGACAGATGAAATTTCAGCTGTTTAAGAGTGTTCAGGTAGCGACAGAGAAACACCTCGACGCTGTTCCTCGTTAAGTCCCCAGCAGTAATGTACACAAAATTGGTAGTGTGTAAAGTTATAGTCACGGGATATATGCATCGTGAGGTGTATGGTTGTCAGTGTATGTACACTGGGACATGTGTATGTCTTTCAGTGTATGTACATTGAGAGTTTAATGCCTGTTTTAGGGATTAAAGTATTGATGACGGATGGTGAACATGTGACTTGTAGAATTTGAACCCTATTGATCAAGATGACACTCCATCCATCCCTTTAACTCTCTCTCTCTCTCTCTCTCTCTCTCTCTCTCTCTCTCTCTCTCTCTCTCTCTCTCTCTCTCTCTCCCTCTCTTGTCTTTCTAGCCTTTTCTCCATCTTTTTTTCGTTTTCTTAACAACCAACACCATAACATCCTCCTCACCTCCTCCTCCTTCTCCCATTCTTCTTGTGCCTTTCCTCAATCCTTTGATGTTTTTACTCTTCATTAAGTCTATTGGCTACACTGCCTTTGAAGTCCCATGTTATTTTATGTCACATTTTTATTTTTTATATTGATTTCGATATACATTTATGTTTACATACACACACATATATATACATATATATATATATATATATATATATATATATATATATATATATATATATATATATATATATATATATATATATATATATATATATATATATATATATATATATATATATATGCAATAAGATCACAGTAAACAGGTGATTTCAGAATATACAATAAACCACTCTGAAAGAATAGAGAAATTCCAAGCGCTATCGTGACTACTCACATTATCAAGGAACTATGTTCATAGTTCCCTGATAATGTGAGTAGTCACGAAAGTGCTTGGAATTTCTCTATTCTTTCTGAGTGATTGTTTTGCATATACATATATATATATATATATATATATATATATATATATATATATATATATATATATATATATATATATATATATATATATATATATATATATATATATATATATATATATATATATATATATATATATTCGTGCTGAATATGTAAAACTTGTGATTTTGGCTTAAACGATCTTCTTGCCAAATAATGCAAGCGAAACTTTGTGAATGCAATAATTTCGCAAAAATCATTTTGAACCTAACGAGAAAAATATATTTCATTGTGTTTCTTTATTGTTAAATGATTGCAAACGTATTTAAAATATATTTAGTTGGATTAGGCTAAATTAAATTGCGCTTGTTATAATATGGTTAGATAAGTTTCCTAAGGTTCCTCTGGTACAAAATCAATAATTTTTATATTAAGATAAATAAAAAAAATATGTATCTTTAAATGTATAAGAGAAAATTTTAGAAAGGGCTTAATTTTAAATGAGTTCTTGTTAATGTTTCAGTAAACACATAAAAAAAAGATAAACACAGATTACTGAAAGTTGAATATTTCGACGTACAACTGTGATCATCTTCAGCAGATAAAGATACATGGAGTAGACAGAAGTATATATAGGCCAGTAGGTGACTTGTGGAGAACTGTAACATTCTTTGCAGACCATACTAGACTTTGGATGAGAGTGGCATCCATAGAAGACACACTAAGCTAATATCCAGCAAGTCTTCCAATGAGCCACTATCAGAAGTATGATATTGAATGAGGATAAATTTCAGTTACTACGTTTCGGAAAAATGAAGGAAATGAGAACAGATTCAAGGTACAAGACAAACTCAAAACATTCTTTAAAACGTAAGTTAAATGTGAGAGACCTGGGAGTGTTAACGTAAGGTCTTATGTTCAGGGAGCAATGCTATTATCGTAACTGAAAACAAACCAGGTTAGATTATTAGAATTTTCTAAACGTAAATTGCGAAGCCAGTGATGACACTCTTCAGGTCACTTGTTCTGTCTAACCTGGAATATTGCTGTGTACCAACGTTCCCTTCCAGGAAAGTGACTGAGGTCCAAACTATACAGAAAACCTTCAGAGTTCGTTTAAACTCAGTCAAGCACCTAAATTACTGGGAGCACCTGGGAGCACATCTTACTGTACGCCTGGAGGATACTGGAGGGACTGGTCCCAAACCTGCATACTAAAATTACTTAGGATAACAAAAGGTTTGGCAGATGGTGCAGGATACCTCTCATGAAAATCAAGGGATCGATGACAACACTGAGTGTAAAGAGACCACCAGTCAACACCTCTGACTATCTTTAAGAAAGAACTTGACAAATTTATCGAAGCAGTTCCTGATTAGCCGGGCTGTGGTGACTGCGGGCGGCAGGCACTAATAGCTTGATCCATCAAGCCAATAACCACTAGTCGTGGTCTGGGACCAGACAGCGATGACGGTGACCTCTAGGTATCGAACTCTCTAATGAAGTCACAACCACCTCAGGCATGTCCGCTAGTCTCTCCTGAAGTCTCATTCCTGAATATAAATACCATTCTTTCTACTAACTCGATCCATCATCGCGAAACATTTAGAGATAACGACGAAAGCTATTGATATATGCATGAGAACTGTGACTAAGCCAGGGCTCTCCAGAGTGATATATTCCCCTATATATCGTTCACTTTTGTTGGTAGAGATAAGTGTGCTTCACTGTTTTTCCAGCGTAATGTTGGTAATTATCATAAGTGGAAGATGTGTGTTGTTGATGGTAGCGAGTGAGAGAAACTGCGATTGTGTTATACTTTCTCTCTCTCTCTCTCTCTCTCTCTCTCTCTCTCTCTCTCTCTCTCTCTCTCTCTCTCTCTCTCTCTCTCTCTCTCTCTCTCTCTCCCTCCCAATACATATTTGCTTCTGAATATAGCAATAAGTAAATGTATTTCGGTTGTTTTGAGATACGAGAAACATATCCCCTCACTGCATCACCCCAGTCCCTTGTACCTCAATACAGTGGAAAGGAATAGTGCAGAGTGCAGCATGATCTGCGGATAATCAGAAGAGGCATTCACAGGCACTCAGGTGTGTGTGTGTGTGTGTGTGTGTGTTTGTGTGTGTGTGTTTGTGTGTGTGTGTGTTATGCCAAATAGGTAAACCTTGCGATTTTGGCTTAAATATCAACGTTCTTTTTACCGAATAAGACAAGTGAAAATTTGTGTATGCAATAATTTCGCAAAAATTATTCTAAACCTAACGAAAAAAAAATATATTTCATTGTGCTTGCTTATTATTAAATTATTGTAAACTTATCTAAAATATATTTAGTTGCATTAAGCTGAAGTAAATTGAGCTTGTTATAATAAGGTTAGGTAAGTTTTCTAAGGTACTTTTGGTACAAAATTATAAATTTTTACATTATCATAAATGAAAAAAACATATATATCTTTTAACGTATAAGAGAAAATGTGGGAAAGAACTTAATTTTAAATGAGTTGTTGCTAATTGACCAACTTTACCTATCCGACACGATATATATATGTATATATATATATATATATATATATATATATATATATATATATATATATATATATATATATATATATATATATATATATATATATATATATATATATATATATATATATATATATATATATATATATATATATATATATATATATATATATATATATATATATATATGTCGTGTATATATATATATATATATATATATATATATATATATATATATATATATATATATATATATATATATATATATATATATATATATATATATACATATATATATATATATGTATATATATATATATATATATATATATATATATATATATATATATATATATATATATATATATATATATATATATATATATATATATATATATATATATTCAATAAGATCAGAGTAAACAGGTGATTTCAGAATATGCAGAATCAGAGTGGTTGTTTTGCATATATATATATATATATATATATATATATATATATATATATATATATATATATATATATATATATATATATATATATATATATATATATATATATATATATATATATACACGTATCCAGAGCGGATGGTCTGCATCCATATTTCTATATCGTTTTTTAAGTGGGTTTCTCTTTGAAGGACACAGAGCGCAACTTGCGCTTTAAATGAGCCCAATGGACGCAGAGCATCGCCACCAGGGCGTTTTTCTGATGTTTATCTGAGTTTGTGTCGGTCAATGAGCAGGAAAAAAGCGTAGTGGAGGCTGCTTTCATTACAGCAGCAGCCTGATGATGAAGAAAGTGGGGGAGAGGGAGGAGAGATGAGGAGAGAGGGAGGCAAATGAAGGAGAGGAGGGACTGGTGAAGAGTGAGAGAAGATAGAGGAAGGTGGAAGGAAACGCAGGAGGTTGAGAGAAGGGAATCAGGGGAAGAGAGAGAGAGAGAGAGAGAGAGAGAGAGAGAGAGAGAGAGAGATAAAGGACAGGAAGAGGAGGGAGAGAGGAGAGGTAAAATGAGAAGAAGGAAGAGGGAGAGGGAGCAGAAGGGCAAGAAGAAAAGAAGAGAGAGGTGAGAGAATCCTGAAGAGAGGAAAGTATAATAGAGAGAGACGAGAAGCAGTAGGGAAATGCAGAAAGAGACAATAAAACAGCAAGAATAAGTAAAGAAGTACCAAAGAAGATAAAGAAGAGGAGAGAGGGAATAGTGGTCCAACTAGCCCAGAGAAGATGAGGTATTTACACTGGTCCAAACACCACATTCCACCAGGCTTACGGTCTCTGACAGCTGGACACTCAGCTACGTATCGCTCAAAGTAGTGTGAACATTTTACTCAAAGCTTACATGCTGTATAGGCAGAGTTGAAAGGTGCACTTACCGTAGTTGTGATCTGGGGCGTGGTTACAAGCTGACATGTATTTTTCTTCGTGGTATCAATTAGACATTCTTTTGCTTATGCTAGTTTTCCCGTGCATTAATTAAAGTTCTCCATTATGATCATTCCTGACCTCTGTGACTCTTGGAAGCATCTCCTTAACTAGACTGAATGTCACAGATGTTGTTACTGTGGTAACCTTGGAAAGTATGACAGTAAACGTTATAACTTTTGTGGTCTAGGAAATGTTCACAAGCCTTGACATTATTTCCAACACTGGGAAGGCCAAAATATCCTGCCAATTTGGGGGGAATTTGGGAGGACGTACACTCTTTTCCTAGCATTTCTGATATATTTTAGTAGATGAATTTAAAGATATTGAACTCACTTTTTTTTATTCAAAATTGGACACAAAGGCAATGTATCAGTACACTTTTCTATATGATAAAGAGAAGCAATGTTTTCCAATCATATTCCACCACGTAGTACTGAAATCAGTGAGCTTGAGCTGGGAACCTCTGCAGTGTCAGCTTGAGCTGGGAACCTCTGCAGTGTCAGCTTGAGCTGGGAACCTCTGCAGTGTCAGCCTGAGCTGGGAACATCTGCAGTGTCAGGCTGAGCTGGGAACCTCTGCAGTGTCAGGCTGTGCTGGGAACCTCTGCAGTGTCAGGCTGAGCTGGGAACCTCTGCAGTGTCAGCCTGAGCTGGGAACCTCTGCAGTGTCAGACTGAGGTTCGTGTCAGACTGAGCTGGGAACCTCTGCAGTGTCAGCCTGAGCTGGGAACCTCTGCAGTGTCAGCCTGAGCTGGAAACCTCTGCAGTGTCAGGCTGAGCTGGGAACCTCTGCAGTGTCAGACTGAGCTGGGAACCTCTGCAGTGTCAGCCTAAGCTGGGAGATTTCAGTAGTGTAAACCAGAGCTGGGAGACCCCAGTAGAGTCAGGCTGAGCTGGGAGACTTCAGTAGGACAGTGAGGATGTTGTCATTAATAATTCATCAGCTAGGACAGCTACAAAGGTTTCTTTCCAGTAAGCTCTGGAGTTACCATCTCTCAGCATGGCCGATGCTCTACACAGGAGAAATGGATTTTTTATGCAGATATCTCCAAAACTGTATAAAGAAAAGAGAAAAAAGAAAGAAAAATGAGGGAATGAGAAAGAGATGGATTCTTTGCCTGCCTGACCTGACCCATACTGAGGCTTCCCTCCCGTCTCCTTCTCTCCCCTACCCTTCTTTTTCTCTTGTGCCTCTCTAAATCCTTCCACTTTATTTCTATCTCATGTAATCCCTCATTTTTCTGTTACCATACCATTTTTCTATTCTTTTCGTCCCTGTCCTCCTTCCTCTATTCTCCTCTCTTGCTTTACCTCCCTCCTTCCTCTGTTCTTCTTTTTTCTATTATCATTATCTCCCATGTTTTCTTCCATTATCTGCTCTTCTTTGTCTCCTTTTATTCTTTCCTCCCATGATTTCTTCTTTGTACTATCCTCCTCCTCCCTTAAATGGCCTCTTCCCTCTACTCTCCTTCCGTACTCTATCCTTTTTGCCCTTTCATCCATTCTCCTCCATCTCTTCTATCCTTTCCTCCCATTCCTTCCTGCCTTTCTCATATATTCTCTCCTCTGCTTCTCCTCCCTATTCTTACTCTCTCCTCTTATCTCTGTCCTCTAAAAAAAATTGTTCCCAAGTATCTTTTTCAACTGTCAGTATTTGGATTAAAAAAAAAAATCAGAAAATTACCATTGCCATTAAAGTCTCCCTATTTCACGGCGTTAAAAATTTATGCCTTTTTGATCTGATATCCACTCGAAGCGAAGTACCTTGATGCTGGTGAGGGCTCTTGATGATAGGATCTGGAGCTATCCTCCTCTTCCTCGGCCGTTCAGAGGTAGGGCCTTGATGTTGGTGAGCGGCTCTTGATTCCAGGAATAGGAGCTGCGTAATTAAATAGAGGGGCTGGAGCGTGGGGAGAGAGCCTTCTGCTCTACTAATCTATTCTTAACTAAGATGGAATTAGAGATAACTTATCGTAGACGAGAGCTTCGATGTCAACCTCTGGGTTTCCTGTACTTGCCTAAGTGCTCCCATGTGCTCCCATGTACTACCGCGGGCCCCGAGTACTTTCATGTACTCTCATCTACTGCAATGGACACGCCCTGTACTCCTGTTTATTTACTTGTACCCCACTGTACTCCCTTGAACCTTCCTTCACTCCTATTTACTCCCTTGTAATCTAATGTACTCCCATGTATAATCCTTCACTCCTATGTACTCATTTGTGCTCCCTTCTACCCACCTGTACTCCATTGTAACCTCCTGTACTCCCTTGTACCTTCTTGTACTTCCTTGTACCCTCCTGTACTCCCTGTACATTCTTGTACTCCCCTGTACCCTCCTGTACTCCCTTCTTGTACCTTCTGTACTCCCTTGCACTCTCTTGTACTTTCTTTTGCCCTCTCGTGTTCCCTTGTACCCTCCTGTACTCCCTTGTACCCTCCTTTACTCCCTTGTACTTCCTTGTACCTTCCTGTACTCCCTGTGCATTCTTGTACTCCCCTGTACCCTCTTGTACTCCCTTGTGTCCTCTTTTACTCCATTTTACCATCTTGTACTTTCTTGTACTCTCCTGTATTCCCTTCCTGTACCTTCTGTACTCCTTGTACTCTCCTGTCCTCCCTTGCACCCTCCTGTACTCACTTGTACTTCCTCAGACCTTCCTGTACTCCTTGTACATTATTGTACTCCATTGTACCCTCCTGTACTCATTTGTGTCCTCCTGTACTCCCACCTACTCTTATGTACTCTCTTGTACCCTTCTGTACTCACTTGTACCCTCCTGTACTCACTTGTACCCTCCTGTACTCACTTGTACCCTTCTATACTCACTTGTACCCTCCTGTACTTTCTTGTACCCTCCCGTACCCACTTGTACCCTCCTGTACTCCCTTGCACCCTCCTGTACTCACTTATTCATTCTTGTACTCCACTATACCCTCTTGTACTCCTTTGTACTTCCTTATACCTTCCTGTACTCCTTGTACATTATTGTACTCCATTGTACCCTCCTGTACTCATTTGTGCCCTCCTGTACTCTCTTGTACCCTCCTGTACCCACTTGTACCCTCCTGTACTCACTTGTACCCTCCTGTACTCTCTTGTACCCTGCTGTACCCACTTGTACCCTCCTGTACTCAAGTGTACCCTCCTTTACTCACTTGTACCCTCATGTACTCACTTGTACCCTCCTGTACTCACTTGTACCCTCCTGTACTCACGTGTACCCTCATGTACTCACGTGTACACTCCTGTACTCTCTTGTACCCTCCTGTACTCTCTTGTACCCTCCTGTACCCACTTGTATCCTCCTGTACTCACTTGTACACTCCTGTACTTTCTTGTACCCTCCGGTACCCACTTGTGCCCTCCTGTACTCACGTGTACCCTCCTGTACTGTCTTGTACCTTTCTGTACCCACTTGTACCCTCCTGTACTCTCTTGTACCTCCCTGTACCCACTTTTACCCTCCTGTACTTACTCGTACCCTCCTGTACTCACATGTACCCTCCTGTACCCACTTGTGCCCTCCTGTACTCACTTGTACCCTCTTGTACTCACTTGTACCGCCCTGTACCTACTTGCACCCTCCTGTACCCACTTGTACCCTCCTGTACTGTCTTGTACCTTTCTGTACCCACTTGGTGGTGTGTTTGTTAGAGAAGTGGTGGTGTATTTGTTAGAGGAGAAATGGTGGCGTGTTTGTTAGAGAAGTGGTGGTGTGTTTGTTAGAGAAGTGGTGGTGTGTTTGTTGGAGAAGTGGTGGTGTGTTTGTTAGAGAAGTGGTGGTGTGTTTGTTAGAGAAGTGGTGGTGTATTTGTTAGAGGAGAAATGGTGGCGTGTTTGTTAGAGAAGTGGTGGTGTGTTTGTTAGAGAAGTGGTGGTGTGTTTGTTAGAGAAGTGGTGGTGTGTTTGTTAGGGAAGTGGTGGTGTGTTTGTTGGAGAAGTGGTGGTGTGTTTGTTAGAGAAGTGGTAGTGTGTTTGTTGGAGAAGTGGTGGTGTGTTTGTTAGGGAAGTGGTGGTGTGTTTGTTGGAGAAGTGGTGGTGTGTTTGTTAGAGAAGTGGTGGTGTGTTTGTTGGAGAAGTGGTGGTGTGTTTGTTAGAGAAGTGGTGGTGTGTTTGTTGGAGAAGTGGTGGTGTGTTTGTTAGAGAAGTGGTGGTGTGTTTGTTAGAGAAGTGGTGGTGTGTTTGTTAGAGAAGTGGTGGTGTGTTTGTTAGAGAAGTGGTGGTGTGTTTGTTAGAGAAGTGGTGGTGTGTTTGTTGGAGAAGTGGTGGTGTGTTTATTAGAGAAGTGGTGGTGTGTTTGTTAGAGAAGTGGTGGTGTGTTTGTTAGAGAAGTGGTGGTGTGTTTGTTAGAGAAGTGGTGGTGTGTTTATTAGAGAAGTGGTGGTGTGTTTGTTAGAGAAGTGGTGGTGTGTTTGTTAGAGAAGTGGTGGTGTGTTTGTTAGAGAAGTGGTGGTGTGTTTGTTGGAGCAGTGGTGGTGTGTTTGTTAGAGAAGTGGTGGTGTGTTTGTTAGAGAAGTGGTGGTGTGTTTGTTAGAGAAGTGGTGGTGTGTTTGTTAGAGAAGTGGTGGTGTGTTTGTTGGAGCAGTGGTGGTGTGTTTGTTAGAGAAGTGGTGTGATTGTTAGAGAAGTGATGGTGTGTTTGTTAGAGAAGTGGTGGTGTGTTTGTTAGAGAAGTGGTGGTGTGTTTGTTAGAGAAGTGGTGGTGTGTTTGTTAGAGAAGTGGTGGTGTGTTTGTTGGAGCAGTGGTGGTGTGTTTGTTGGAGAAGTGGTGGTGTGTTTGTTAGAGAAGTGGTAGTGTGTTTGTTACAGAAGTGGTGGTGTGTTTGTTAGGGAAGTGGTGGTGTGTTTGTTAGAGAAATGGTGGTGTGTTTGTTAGAGAAGTGGTGGTGTGTTTGTTAGAGAAGTGGTGGTGTGTTTGTTGGAGCAGTGGTGGTGTGTTTGTTAGAGAAGTGGTGGTGTGTTTGTTAGAGAAATGGTGGTGTGTTTGTTAGAGAAGTGGTGGTGTGTTTGTTAGAGAAGTGGTGGTGTGTTTGTTAAAGAAGTGGGTGTGTGTTTGTTAGAGAAGTGGTGGTGTGTTTGTTAGAGAAGTGGTGGTGTGTTTGTTAGAGAAATGGTGGTGTGTTTGTTGGAGCAGTGGTGGTGTGTTTGTTAGCGAAGTGGTGTGTTTGTTAGAGAAGTGGTGTGATTGTTAGAGAAGTGATGGTGTGTTTGTTAGAGAAGTGGTGGTGTGTTTGTTAGAGAAGTGGTGGTGTGACTGTTAGAGAAGTGGTGGTGTGTTTGTTAGAGAAGTGGTGGTGTGTTTGTTGGAGAAGTGGTGGCGTGTTTGTTAGGGAAGTGGTGCTGTGTTTGTTGGAGAAGTGGTGGTGTGTTTGTTGGAGAAGTGGTGGTGTGTTTGTTAGAGAAGTGGTGGTGTGTTTGTTAGAGAAGTGGTGGTGTGTTTGTTAGAGAAGTGGTGGTGTGTTTGTTAGAGAAGTGGTGGTGTGTTTGTTAGAGAAGTGGTGGTGTGTTTGTTGGAGAAGTGGTGGTGTGTTTATTAGAGAAGTGGTGGTGTGTTTGTTAGAGAAGTGGTGGTGTGTTTGTCAGAGAAGTGGTGTGTTTGTTAGAGAAGTGATGGTGTGATTGTTAGAGAAGTGATGGAGTGTTTGTAGGGAAGTGGTGGTGTGTTTGTTAGAGAAGTGGTGTGTTTGTTTGTTAGAGAAGTGGTGGTGTATTTGTCAGAGAAATGGTGGTGTGTTTGTTAGAGAAGTGATGGTGTGCTTGTTAGAAAAGTGGTGGTATGTTTGTTTGAGAAGTGGCGGTGTGTTTGTTAGAGAAGTAGTGATGTGTTTGTTAGAGAAGTGGTGGTGTGTTTGTTAGAGAAGTGGTGGTGTGTTTGTTAGAGAAGTGGTAACGTGTTTGTTAGAGAAGTGGTGGTATGTTTGTTAGAGAAGTGGTGGTGTGTTTGTTAGAGGAGAAGTAGTGATGTGTTTCTTAGGGAAGCGGTGGTGTGTTTGTTAGAGAAGTGATGGTGTGATTGTTAGAGAAGTGATGGTGTGTTTGTAGGGAAGTGGTGGTGTGTTTGTTAGAGAAGTGGTGTGTTTGTTTGTTAGAGAAGTGGTGGTGTATTTGTTAGAGAAATGGTGGTGTGTTTGTTAGAGAAGTGATGGTGTGCTTGTTAGAGAAGTGGTGGTGTGTTTGTTAGAGAAGTGGTGTGTTTGTTAGAGAAGTGATGGTGTGATTTTTAGAGAAGTGATGGTGTGTTTGTAGGGAAGTGGTGGTGTGTTTGTTAGGGAAGTGGTGGTGTGTTTGTTAGGGAAGTGGTGGTGTGTTTGTTAGAGGAGAAGTGGAGGTGTTTTTTTGTTAGCATGTGCAAGAGCATGCTAGCACACACACACACACACACACACACACACACACACACACACACACACACACACACACACACACACACACACACACACACACACACACACACACACTAGGGGGTCAAAGATTGCAGACCTCACTGATGGAAAAGGATCTTGGGGTGAGTACAACACCGAACATATCTACTTAAGTGGACATCAACCAAATAAATGCTGCGGCATACGGGCGACTAGCAAACCTAAGAATAGCATTCCGGCATCTCAATAAGGAATCGTTCAGGACCCTGTACACCGTTTATGTCAGGCCTATATTGGAGTATACAACACAAGTTTGGAACCCACACCTAGCTAAGCACGTAAGAAAATTAGAAAAAGTGCAAAGGTTTGCAACGAGACTAGTCCCGGAGTTAAGGCGCATCTCCTACGAGGAGAGGTTAAGGGAAATCGACATGACGATGCTAGAGGACAGAAATAATAGGGAGGACATGATAACAACATATAAAATACTGAGAGGAATCGAAAAAGTGGACAGGGACAGGATGTTTCAGAGATGGTACACAGCAACAAGGGGTCACAGTTGGACGTTGAAGACTCAGATGAATCACAGGGGTCTTAGGAAATATTTATTCAGTCTCAGAGTTGTCAAGAAGTGGAATAGTCTAGAAAGGGAGGTGGCGGAGGCAAGATCCACATATCGCTTTAAGAAGAGGTACGATAAAGCTCACAGAGCAGTGACCTAGTAGCGACCATTGAAGAGGCTAGGCCAAGAGCTATGAATATGCCCCTGCAAGCGCAATTAGGTGAGTACGCACAAACACACACACACAAACACACACACACACACACACACACACACACACACACACACACACACACACACACACACACACACACACACACACACACACAGAGGTATGATAAAGCTCACGGTTCAGGGAGAGTGACCTAGTAGCGACCAGTGAAGAGGCGGGGCCAGGAGCTTGGACTCGATCCCTGCAACCTCAACTAGGTGAGTACAACTAGGTGAGTACGTACACACACACACACACACACACACACACACACACACACACACACACACACACACACAAACTTAACAAACAGGATTCTGTAATAAAGTTGGTAGAATTACCGACAATATGTAAAGTAAAAGGACACAAGTGCAACTAATGTGACATTTATTGTGGCAACGTTTCGCTCTCCACTCTGGAAGTAGTGTTTGTTGTAGTACTCTGGAAGTAGTGTTTGTTGTAGTACTCTGGAATTAGAGTTTGTTGGAGTACTCTGGAAGTAGAGTTTGTTGGAGTACTCTGGAAGTAGAGTTTGTGTAGTACTCTGGAAGTAGAGTTTGCTGTAGTACTCTTGGAGTAGAGCTTTTTGTAGCACTCTGGAAGTAGAGTTTGTGAAGTATTCTGGACGCAAAGTCTGTTGTAGTACTCTAGAAGTAGAGTTTGTTGTAGTACTCTGGAAGTAGAGTTTGTGTAGCATTCTGGAAGTAGAGTTTGTGTACTACTCTGGAAGTAGAGTTTGTTGTAGTACTCTACCCTTGAAGCAGAGTTTGTTGTTGTACTCTGGAAATAGAGTTTGTTGTAGTGCTCTGGAAGTAGAGTTTGTTGTAGTACTCTGGAAGTAGAGTTTGTTGTAGTACTCTGGAAGTAGAGCTTGTTGTAGTACTCTGGAATTAGACTTTGTTGTAGTACTCTGGAATTGCAGTTTGTTGTAGTACTCTGGAAGTAGAGTTTGTGTAATACTCTGGATGTAGAGTTTGTTGTAGTGCTCTTGAGTTTGTTATAGTACTCTACTCTTGAAGTAGAGTTTTTTGTAGTACTCTGGAAGAAGAGTTTGTTGTAGTAATCTGGAAGTAGAGTTTGTGTAGTACTCTGGATGTAGAGTTTGTTGTAGTACTCTGGAAGTAGAGTTTGTTGTAATACTCTGGAAGTAGAATTTGTGTAGTACTCTAAAAGTAGAGTTTGTTGTAGTACTCTGGAAGTAGAGTTTGTGTATTACTCTGAAAGCAGAATTTGTGTAGTACTCTGGAAGTAGAGTTTGTTGGAGTACTTTTGGAGCAGAGTTTGTTGTAGTACTCTTGGAGTAGAACTTTTTGCAGTTCTCTGGAAGTAGAGTTTGTGTAGTACTCTGGACGCAAAGTTTGTTGTAGTACTCTGGAAGTAGAGTTTGTTGTAGTACTCTGGAAGTAGAGTTTGTGTACTACTCTGGAAGTAGAGTTTGTTGTAGTACTCTGCTCTTGAAGTACAGTTTGTTGTTGTACTCGGGAAGTAGAGTTTGTTGTAGAACTCTGGAAGTAGAGTTTGTTGTAGTACTCTGGAAATAGAGCTTGTTGTAGTACTCTGGAATTAGAGTCTGTTGTAGTACTCTGGAAGTGCAGTTTGTTGTAGTACTCTGGATATAGAGTTTGTTGTAGTACTCTGGATATAGAGTTTGTTGTAATACTCTGGAAGTAGAATTTGTTGTAGTACTCTGGAAGTAGAGTTTGTTGTAGCACTCTGAAAATAGAGTTTGTTGTAATACTCTGGAAGTAGAATTTGTTGTAGTACTCTGGAAGTAGAGTTTGTTGTAGCACTCTGGATATAGAGTTTGTTGTAATACTCTGGAAGTAGAATTTGTTGTAGTACTCTGGATATAGAGTTTGTTGCAGTACTCTGGAAGTAGAGTTTGTTATCACTAAATCCTTCAGTCCTCATCTACATTTTTTATTAATGTCTATATTCGTTTTTCCGTTGTCGTATGGAGTTTTTTTTTTTATCCCCTGATCTACGTTTAATGCCGGCAGTGGCAGGAGAAAGTGGAGGATGGGGAGAGAGCCTTCTGCTATGCTGGCCTTGCCTCAAGCCTCTAAATATCAGCAGATAGTTCTCTGTCGATATGTTAGTGGATGACAGCTCTCTGCAGACAGCCTACGTACGGAGTTTAAAGTCATCTGCTGTCTGCTCTTTCTATAAGAGGCCTCTTCCTTTCTGACTTCCTTCCTCCCTCCCTTTCTGCCTCCCTGCCATCCTCTTCCTCTCCCTACCCTTCCATACCCTTGCCTACCCACCACCAGCTATCTGGAACCACCTTCCTAACCACTTAACTTACAGCTAACCTGTCAATAACCAGCTGGTCAGTGCATTAAAACTTACTGCAAGTTGCAGTGTTTCCTCAGTGGTGCTTCCTCAGTGGTGCCTCCTCAGTGATGCTTCCTCTGTGGTGCTTCCTCAGTGGTGCTTCCTCAGTGGTGCCTCCTCAGTGGTGCTTCCCCAGTGGTGCTTCCCCAGTGGTGCTTCCTCTGTGGTGCTTCCTCAGTGGTGCTTCCTCAGTGGTGCTTCCTATGTGGTGCTTCCTCAGTGGTGCTTCCTCAGTGGTGTTTCCTCAGTGATGCTTCCTCTGTGGTGCTTCCTCAGTGGTGCTTCCTCAGTGGTGTTTCCTCAGTGATGCTTCCTCAGTGGTGCCTCCTCAGTGGTGTTTCCTCAGTGATGCTTCCTCTGTGGTGCTTCCTCAGTGGTGCTTCCCCAGTGGTGCTTCCTCTGTGGTGCTTCCCCAGTGGTGCTTCCTCTGTGGTGCTTCCTCAGTGGTGCTTCCTCAGTGGTGCTTCCTATGTGGTGCTTCCTCAGTGGTGCTTCCTCAGTGGTGTTTCCTCAGTGATGCTTCCTCAGTGGTGCTTCCTCAGTGGTGCTTCCTCAGTGGTGCTTCCTCAGTGATGCTTCCTCAGTGGTGCTTCCTCAGTGGTGCTTCCTAAGTGGTGCTTCCTCAGTTTTGCTTCACCAATGGTGATTCCTCAGTGGTGTCTTCCTCAGTGGTGCTTCCTCAGTGGTGCTTCCTCAGTGGTGCTTCCTCAGTGGTGCTTCCTCAGTGGTGTCTTCCTCAGTGGTGCTTCCTCAGTGGTGCTTCCTCAGTGGTGCTTCCTAAGTGGTGCTTCCTCAGTTTTGCTTCACCAATGGTGATTCCTCAGTGGTGTCTTCCTCAGTGGTGTCTTCCTCAGTGGTGCTTCCTAAGTGGTGCTTCCTCAGTTTTGCTTCACCAATGGTGATTCCTCAGTGGTGTCTTCCTCAGTGGTGTCTTCCTCAGTGGTGCTTCCTCTGTGGTGCTTCCTCAGTGGTGCTTCCTCAGTTGTGCTTCCTCAGTGGTGGTGGAGAGGAGGATAGTGATGACCAGGGTGGTAGGGAGGGAGAGGACCAGAGGAAGAGGAAGGGAAGGGTACAGAGGAAGAGGGGAGGAGGGACAACAGAGGGAAGAAGGGAGGAGCGAAGCATAAGAAGCAGGGGGACATATAAATAAATGAAAAAATGTGTCGATTATTATTATTGTTATAATAATAATAATAATAATAATAATAATAATAATAATAATAATAATAATAATAATAATAATAATAATAATAATAATAATAATAATAATAATAATAGTAATAATAATAATAATAATAATAATAATAATAATTATTATTATTATTATTATTATTATTATTATTATTATTATTATTATTATTCGTTTCTTCTATTTACATATTCTCTTTCAATTTCAACTTCGAGAATTTAATCTTAAAGAATAAACACATCCTGCCCCTCCTCCCCCTCCTCCACCTCCTCCCCCTCCTCCCCCTCCTCCCTCTCCTCCCCCTCCTCCCCCTCCTCCCCCCTTTCCCTGCTCTCCCGTTCTATGAACAGTAAATAGGTGATAGTCAACTGATCTGGGTTGCATCCTGGGGGAGAGACTGAAGAAGACCTGTGGAAATAAGCCCCAGTGCCTGGCTTGGCTGACCTGGGTTACGATAGTTTCACCTGGGTTACACTGGTTTATCCTGGGTTAGGCTGGCTAATCCTGGGTTACATTGGTTTATCCTGGGTTACTCTGGCTTATCCTGGGTCATGCTAGCTTATCCTGGGTTATGCTGGCTTATTCTGGGTTACGCTGGCTTATCCTGGGTTGCGCTGGTTTAACCTGGGCTACGCTGGTTTATCCTGGGCTACGCTGGCTTATCCTGGGTTACGTTGGTATATCCTGGGTTACACTGGTTTATCCTGAGTTACGCTAGTTTATCCTGGGTTAGGCTGGTTTATCCTGGGTTACGCGGGTTTATCCTGAGTTATGCTGGTTTATCCTGGGTTAGGCTGGCTAATCCTGGGTTACATTGGTTTATCCTGGGTTACTCTGGCTTATCCTGGGTCATGCTAGCTTATCCTGGGTTATGCTGGCTTATTCTGGGTTACGCTGGCTTATCCTGGGTTGCGCTGATTTAACCTGGGCTACGCTGGTTTATCCTGGGCTACGCTGGCTTATCCTGGGTTACGTTGGTATATCCTGGGTTACGCTGGTTTATTCTGAGTTACGCTAGTTTATCCTGGGTTAGGCTGGTTTATCCTGGGTTACGCGGGTTTATCCTGAGTTATGCTGGTTTATCCTGGGTTAGGCTGGCTAATCCTGGGTTACATTGGTTTATCCTGGGTTACTCTGGCTTATCCTGGGTCATTCTAGCTTATCCTGGGTTATGCTGGCTTATTCTGGGTTACGCTGGCTTATCCTGGGTTGCGCTGATTTAACCTGGGCTACGCTGGTTTATCCTGGGCTACGCTGGCTTATCCTGGGTTACGTTGGTATATCCTGGGTTACGCTGGTTTATCTTGAGTTACGCTAGTTTATCCTGGGTTACGCGGGTTTATCCTGAGTTATGCTGGTTTATCCTGGGTTACGCTGGTTTATCCTGGGTTAGGCTGGTTTATCCTGGGTTACGCTGGTTTGTCTTTGGTTACTAAATCTGCAGTTAACTAATCCGAATGAAAAAATCGTTTAAATTTCTTTTTCCTTCTTCTCCTCCTCCTCCACCTCCTCTTTCTTCTTTTTTTTCATCTCCTCTTTCCCCTCCTTCTCTTCTCATTCTTCTCCTTCTCTTCCTCCTCCTTCTTCCTCTCCTCATCTCCCCCTCTTCTTCCTCCTTCTTCCTCTCCTCATCTCCCCCTCTTCCTCCTCCTTCTTCCTCTCCTCCAATTTTCACGGTAATATGTCTCCGTAGGCCTACCATAAAAATGGGGATTGATGTAGCGGCCTCCGGATCCCTCCTCTAAGCCCTCCTTTACAGAAGACTCAATTATTTCCTTTATTCGTAATAAAGTTACGCATTTAATTTACTCTCAGCTGTTTATATGCTGTGGTTTTCCTCAGGCGGGAGACAAGAAATTAGAAAAAAAAACTAGGTTTGCGCATAAATTCCGCGTCGCTGAAGTCAACGCCAAGAAATCCGACTCGAGAAATCGAACGTACGCGTGGTGATGACGTTATCTTAATTGTTGGAACGTCCGCTCTGGCCTTGCATTCACTGATAGTCTTCACAAACGCTTCAGGGAAAAAAAAAATCCTGTCACTCCCGCATCTATTTTTTTTTCTCTCTTTTCTCTCATTCGTCTCACTTCTTGGCGAGGGCGTTACCTCGTTATCTCCAGCAGAACCTCAATAGATACTTGATAAAGACACGTAATAAGCCCTGCATGGGAAATATTGATTTGCTTTTGAGACCTTAATGGAGGTCCCAGACCAGTGAAGCCTTTTTTTTTTCTTGGAGGAAGGACAGGGGTGAGATACGGTACTCAGGCCGTGATTGGTGGATCCAGTCAAGTTAATTGAGAAGCGCCGCTGATTGGTAGGGTCTGGTCACGTGGGGTAGTTAGGGGAAGCTGATTGGCAGGACACGTGTCAGCACCATGTAGTGGTCGTGTTATGTTGTCAGTAGTGGTCATATTATGTTGTCAGTAGTGGTCATATTATGTTGTCAGTAGTGGTCATGTTATGTTGTCAGTAGTGGTCATGTTATGTTGTCAGTAGTGGTCATGTTATGTTGTCAGTAGTGGTCATGTTATGTTGTCAGTAGTGGTCATGTTATGTTGTCAGTAGTGGTCATATTATGATGTCAGTAGTGGTCATATTATGTTGTCAGTAATGGTCATATTATGTTGTCAGTAGTGGTCATATTATGTTGTCAGTAGTGGTCATATTATGTTGTCAGTAGTGGTCATGTTATGTTGTCAGTAGTGGTCATATTATGATGTCAGTAGTGGTCATGTTATGTTGTCAGTAGTGGTCATGTTATGTTGTCAGTAGTGGTCATATTATGTTGTCATCAAGTACTAATTTGGCAAAATTGGTCTGGCGATGTAGTCAGCACTTGGTGCTTGACAGGTAAGGTAACTTGTCGTACCGGCGACAAGATCACGTCTCCGGTATGACAAGTGAAACTTGGGTCAGTTTCACATTGTTGCTGGGCAGAGTACGTGTCAATTTTCCAATTATGGTTGAAAAATAAATGAGATATTAGTATCTAGGTAATCACCTGAGAAAGACTGTTGTTTGGACTCAGATTATTAACGCAGGTTTATCTTACATAAGTGAAAGCTTGAGTTAGTTTTATTTTGTGTAGGTCACAACTTGCCAGTTATATTCAACACATTAAGTGGTTTACTATTTGTTAACTTAGGAATACTCTCTCTAAACGTCTTCAAAATTACAGCGCTTTGCTTACTTCTATGCTATGTAGATTCAAATTTATCAATGTTATTGAACAAATCAGTATATTAGTTTCTGTGTTACAACTCGAGAATGCATCTTTTAAAAGGCTTCAAACTTTCGGCGTTGGTAAAACTTAAAAGAAACTTCGGATTGGTTTTGGGATGTGTTGTTGCCAATTTGCTAAGCTAAATAAAGATTAATTGGGGTTACGAGATTCAGTGATCGCACAGTGACCGAATTACACCTAGGTAATGCGATATTCCTTTTCCAATTGGGAAGCCTGTTCTGAGATTAAGCCGCAGCGTGATGCTTCCAGGAACCACTGAAAGATACGCCTGGACTGGATGTCTCGTCTGCATTTATGTATTCTGATGGTGGACACGCTAGACACATACCACGAATAACAGAAGTCTTTATTATTGGTTTTTTCACCTGTGGTTCCAGACTTAGGGGACAGCCTGGTACCATCAACCATCCTGCTGACAGAGTAACACTGTCTCCTGTCTTACTGACACTCCGAAAATAGACGTCTTCCCTGTTTAATGTACTTTTTTATATTACCTGTTTCCAAATTTGGAGCAGTCATCTTGGTGCCTTGTGTTTTCCTGCTCTCTCTCTCTCTCTCTCTCTCCCTCTCTCTCTCTCTCTCTCTCTCTCTCTCTCTCTCTCTCTCTCTCTCTCTCTCTCTCTCTCTCTCTATCTCTCTCTCTCTCTCTCTCTCTCTCTCTCTCTCTCTCTCTCTCTACCCTTCAATGTTTTTGAAACAACCCCCCCAATCTCTTTTTTTCCCTAGTATCTCATCACTTTCCCCTCTTCTCCCCTTTCCATTGTATCTTCCTATTACTCTCCCCCATCCCCCATTCGTTCTCTTGTACCTCCCCTCTTCTCTCATTCTCTCAGAGCCAACCAGCTTGTCTTCCCCAACTAATTGAAACAAAACACTAATTACTCTAAGTAAATACACAAAGCAGACTACATCTAGTCACAAGATGCTCTCCATCCCTTCCTCTTCTCTCTCTCCTCTCTACCTATTTCCCTTCCAACGGTAACGGCGGTGGTTGTAACCACGAAGTGAGACACATGTACAGTGTTGTGATATAGTGAGTGCACATGTGCCTCATTTCGCATTTCTCTGCATTCTATATCAAATCTTGTCAAGTTTGGAAGAGTTTCTCTGAATCACTTTGTTAATTATGTCTTGGATTCTCAATAAAAGTGTTACATTTTCTATTTGAAGTACCTTAGCTGATGTACTAGTGTATTATGCATATTAATGGCATAAAGCGTACATGGGTGTACATATGGAATGTGGGTGTACATGTCTACGTACACCCATGACACAGTCGTCAGATGGCTTCTTCCCAGACTTACTGTTACTCTTCACAGCCTCACTGTTGCTCCTGGGTATTGCAGCATGGTTTCAACCATGCTGCAATACCCCTACGGGTTTAGTGCTTCCATGTGATAATAATAATAATAATAATAATAATAATAATAATAATAATAGTTATTATTATTATTATTATTATTATTATTATTATTATTATTATTATTATTATTATTATTATTATTATTATCATTATTATTATTATAATCTGAAAAAATATTTCTTATAAGTATTTTAGTGCCATTATTATGAGCTGTTTATAGTGCCATCTAAATGAACTGAATTTATTGCTGACGCTATCTAATTTTAATTATTTTTTCTCCTAATATATATTATATTTAGAGAGAGAGAGAGAGAGAGAGAGAGAGAGAGAGAGAGAGAGAGAGAGAAAGACAAACACAGATGGAAGAGACACAGTGAGAATGAGACATCAATCAATCAGTCAGCACTAACCTCTTCCCCCTCCTCCGTCTCTTACAGAGATGCAGTCGTACACACGACCCACCTTCCTGCCAGCACCTCTCACACCCACCAGGTCCTCCACTGACGCTCACCCTCCACCCCAAGGACACACCTCAAAGGTCAATCGTTCCCTGAGGTCAGAGATCACCAACACCACTCCCTGAGGGCGGGGGTCCAAGGTCACCCGTGCCCTGAGATCCAGGGCAACGCGTGCCCTTAGGTCAAAGTTCACGCATGCCCTGAAATTTAAGTTTATCACTACACCCTGTGATGGTAGGTCACCAATTTCATGAGGTCAAAGGCCTTTTGCCAACATTCCCTGAGGTCATTTCCTGAGATCAGAGGTAGCTGCCAACTGACCCTGAGGTCGTTTGCTGAAGTCAAATGTCACTGCCAACAGGCCTTGATGTCATTTTCTAGGGCCAAAGGTCACTGCAAACAAGCCTGTAGTCAAACGTCAATTTTTTAATCTATAATTGTCTGTATAATTAAGACTACACAGATACCAATTGAAAAAAATATGTCGTACCATAGAACACAAAATTTTCTCCGAAATTCTTCAACGGTCTGTGATGTTAAACAAAATGAAGATTATTTTCAGAAATAAACCTTTCAGCAATACCTTAGAGTGTGCTCTAAATATTATTATTTTTTTCAGACACAATAAATACCTTATGGCAATGATTAAAGTTAATTTCACTGAAACAGATCTCCAGAGCTCGAGCGAAGTGTGACGGTGATCTTCTGGCCCTGAGGGATGTGTCTGCATTTATTTTCATACAGTTTTGTATAGCGATATTGAGATGTGACAATAAATAGCTGCCATGCAACATGAGTATGTCGAACTGTAATGTTCTTGTTGCTGTCTTTCAGTGAATGCTCGAGCATTTAGCCAACGATATCGTCACTAGTAGGAGCGTTGGGAGAGTTTATCTAGATCTATTGCTACAGCAAGCAAATTTTTGCTGCATTTAACATAATATATCGCTCTACCAAACAGGTTTGTATTAATGCATTTTTGCAACGTGTAATAAACGATGTCGTTGTGCCGGCCAGGTTTCTGCAGCATATTGTTGTTAATAACCACAGCATGAGTCGTTCTGAGCCCCACCTCACAATGTCCTGGGATGAAACATTGCTTAAACTGAACTGAAACATGAGAGTGAACAAGCGTTCCTAAGCATGACAGATGAACCTCGCCATCAAAAAGGTGAGCAGGGATGCTAACACCCAACCTGGGTCGTTCCCAGCTCATCCCTCAAATGCCAAACAAAGTCCCAGGGTGGAAATAAACGGACCGGTATTTGACGCTGCAGTCAGAATAAGAAGCTACAAAAGTGTTATTATGTCACAATGTCTAGAGTGGAGTGAGACGTGGGCATTCCCCATCAAGGCAAGTACAGAAATCTATTCTGCAATTTGACCGGTGAAGAGAAACTGAACAGCAGCATACAGTGCGTCTCGGATCCAATATTTACACATGCTACATCTGCTAAATATATTAGGGAACGTCGATTTGGCTACATCTGATATTTTTTCTTTTGCTGACAATTTAATAGCTGCCTGTTGATAGTTTGCTGCATTTGTTTTGTTGTGACAATGAAGCCTTATGACTTATGCAAGAAAGCAAATAAATGATGTAAAAGATGTGTCCTTGAGTGCTTTTGAGTAGTTGTGAGAGGGAAAGTGAAAAGGGCGACGGGAGAAAGTCGCGTCGCGGAAGGAAAATAAGTTTGAAGAGAAAGTGATTATGTGACAAGAAAGAAAACTGATGTGATATCAAAATAAACGTCCGAAAAAGTTTTTTTTTTGTGAAAAGGAAATGAAGAATCTGGGGTGAGAGAAGGGAAAGTTAATCAGTAAAAAGTTTATAAAAAAAATAAATTTACTTTGCAAACGAAATTATTGAAATATTGTTTGGAATATAGAATATATCGATTAGAAAAAAATATGTACGTAAAAGAGATAGAGTAAAATAAACAGAAAAAGGCAAAAAAAATAAAAAAAGGAAGGAAGTACAAATGTGAATGAAACGCGAGTGATGAGAAATAAGCTCATACATATTTAGAGCTTTTTGGTTAAATGTAATAAAGGTAATAACGATGATAATTCTAACCATAATAATGATCGTAATAATGAATATTATTAAAATAGCAGTGACAGAATGAAAGATGACGAATGCGGGGAAGGAAAACAGAAATAAGAAATTAAATGAGAGAAAAAAAACGAAGGAGCGAAGAGAGGAAGCGACAATAATTGTCGCAAGGTGAAATAAAGAAAGTAAGTAGAAAGGCAGTGATAGTAGGAATAAGTAAAAGCCACGCAGTACAAAACAAAAGAAAAAGAAAGGCGTATAAAACTCGTGAGAGACAAGAAAATGAATCATAGTCGAATAAACTTAAATAAAGGGGTAATGTGCATTTGTAAAATGTTTAAGTTTCTGAGTGGCAAGAAAGGAACAACTTGTCAGGTGTATAAAGTGATATCATGTATGCATAAGAAATATTAAAGTGAATATACCCCTTAGAGAGGAACATTCTGATGCATATCACGTAATCAAAATAGTTTTAGTGTCACACCCTCTATGCCAAAGTAATATTTTTTTTCATGTGTGTGTGTGTGTGTGTGTGTGTGTGTGTGTGTGTGTGTGTGTGTGTGTGTGTGTGTGTGTGTGTGTGTGTTTGTGTGTCTACGCGTGCTTAAAAAGAAAAGAGAAGAATAACAAAAATAAATACGTCTGACATCGGCACATCTCCAGTGACGTCGTAGCCTCGTGCCTCAAGGTGCCAGATAGTGCAGTTTTTTTTTTTTAAGCACGCACTCAGTGCCCCACTTGAATAATGAATAAGTCTGAAAACAAAATATATATACATAAGTCCCTGGTTTGATGCTCGTATACAATAAGTGTCTTCCTTGTGTTATAATGTACAGCTGTAGAGGCGTATTTGTGTTGAAGGAAATATGTCCTTTTAGAATAAAACAACAAAAACCTTTTGACTTTCCCGGCTGTTTACAGTATGTGTGATACAGCACTTATGTCCTTGTTGAATGGAACTCTTCATATATTAAACCCCCCCTCCCCGACATGTGATGATAATTAACTTGTGGACCACCATGTGATTGACTTTGTGATTTATTTTCAGTCCGTAAGTGTTATTCATCCCTTTTCTTGCAACATGTGTGTGGCGGAGACACTAGAGAATTTGCAGAAAAAAAATAGCAGTGGTGGTATATTTTGCAGAGATCTGACCAAAGATTTATACATATTTTCTAATCTTTTTTTTCTCTCTCTTTTTGTACTCCCACATTTTTTTCTTTTTGGTTAGAGTTTTACGTCATGGTTCTGGTCAGAAAGCAGGCAAGTTATTTTCGGTAATTTACGGTGGTTTAAGTTTAAAAAACCTTGTGGTGATATTTTTAATGTGAACCTCTGACAAGGCATGATTTATTTTAGCAGTGTTACAGTTCTTCTCTGGTGAAGCATCAATGCTACGAGAAAAATATGAAAAGGGAAAAATAAATCTCGCTCCGCCCATTTACCCAAAAAAAAAAAATATATTAAAAAATAATCAGTGATGGTTAAGTGAGCGTTGCTAAACTAGGCTCTCACATGACAGCTGAGAGTCGAGGAGGCAGTATTTACCCACTCAGCTGTGGAATCAACTTATTTCCCACCAATAAGGATTCTCGATTTTCCTGAGGAAGCCAGTCAGCGGTAAGATACGATTTTGTGTGTGCTTCCTCGAGAGAGCCAATGACCAGTAACAATGTCACAGTGCACAACCAGCCATTGATTTTATACTTGAAAGAAATTTTAAAAAATCGATTCATACCAGGCTCAAAAAATAATTAAAAGAGTACCAGCTTTGACAGCAGTAGAATGTAGTGATAACATAGAAATGAACGCATTTTAAGTTTGATAGAGAAAGAGATTATGTTGTATATTGTAAATATGTCACTAACATGTATCCGACTGTACATAACTTAGATAAGAGTTGCAGCGCTTTTTTCTAGGGAAGTGAAATAAGAATTAGTTTGTGCTCAGAACTTGTTACATGCAAAAAAAAAAAAAAATCCCTTTCTACTAATTCTAATTTCAGTTTCATTTACACATTATCTGGCTTTTGTTCTTCTCGTCATTCATGTTTTCTTTCACTTTTATCAATACCTCCTAATATTTAAGGATTTAGCTAATATACGTATAGTTTTTAAATTTCAATTTGCGTGTTTTTTTTTTTTTTTTAATTTTTCTAATTCCTATAACAGTTTCACTTTCTTTTGTTTTATTTCTTAGGAAAAGAAATTGTTATGACTGATTTTAAGTTACACAATTTCTCAGGAATCTACTTTTTCCCTAATCCATTTTCGTTTTTTCCCTAACTGTAACATCATCATCATCATCCTACTTTCACCTTTCTTCTCCCACAGCTACAATTGTCAAGAAGATATTAAAGAACCGTAGTTTTAGAGGCAATTTAAAGGAGGAAATCCCGCCTTAGCTGCATAGTACTAACGCCTATGTCGACTTGACTACCATAACAGCCGAAGCGTAGTGCTCCTGATCTCACCACACAACAACAGCTGAAGTGCAGTTAGTGTCCTGAGCTGACCACACAACAACAACTGAAGTGCAGTTAGTGTCCTGAGCTGACCACACAACAACAACTGAAGTGCAGTTAGTGTCCTGAGCTGACCACACAACAACAACTGAAGTGCAGTTAGTGTCCTGAGCTGACCACACAACAACAACTGAAGTGCAGTTAGTGTCCTGAGCTGACCACACAACAACAACTGAAGTGCAGTTAGTGTCCTGAGCTGACTACACAACAACAACTGAAGTGCAGTTAGTGTCCTGAGCTGACCACACAACAACAACTGAAGTGCAGTTAGTGTCCTGATCTCATCACACAACAACAGCTGAAGTGCAGTTAGTGCCCTGATCTCGCCACACAACAACAGCTGAAGTGTAATGTTTCTGATATCTCCACACAACAACAGCATGAGCGTAGAGTACTGATCTCGCCCCACAACAGTTGAAGCGAGTGTTCTGACTCGCCATACAACAACAGCTGAAGCGAGTGTCTTGAGGGTATTACTACAACAACCGCTTACAAATATTTTATGAGCATTCTAGATAAGGTAAACATATTACTTTTAATTTGTGAACTACTAGTAACATTTTAAATGACGAATGAAGGTGGTAAGAATCTTCAGTTATCACATTTGCAGCTATCTTTGAGGCAATAGTTGGCTAGAAAGTGCTGGTGTTGAGTCAGTTCACAATGTAATGTGTAGGGTCAGCTGGCACGGTGTGGGGGGGCCAACTCGGGGCACTATGTGTGGTGTCAACCCCACACTGTGTGTGGAGTCAGCTCGTGGCACTATGTGTGGTATCAACCCCACACTGTGTGTGGGGTCAGCTCGTGGCACTATGTATGGGTTGAGCAGCTCACAGAACTAGCGGGCCAGAGCCAGCCAGGGGTTTGGTAACTCCAGTTTCAGTTCGACTGATGTGAATAGTGACGCACGCGCGTACACACACACACACACACACACACACACACACACACACACACACACACACACACACACACACACACACACACACACACACACACACACACACACACACACACACACACACACACACACACACACACACACACACACACACACACACACACACATACACTCACACACACATACTAGTCCCGGAGTTAAGGGGTATGTCCTACGAGGAGAGGTTAAGGGAAATCGACCTGACGACACTGGAAGACAGAAGGGATAGGGGGGATATGACAGCGACATATAAAATACTGAGAGGAATCGACAAGTTGGACAGAGACAGGATGTTCCAGAGATGGGACACAATAACAAGGGGTCACAGTTGGAAGATGAAGACTCAGATGAATCACAGGGATGTTAGGAAGTATTTCTTAAGTCACAGAGTTGTCAGGAAGTGGAAAAGTCTGGGAAGTGATGTACTGGAGGCAGGATCTATACATAGCTTTAAGAAGAGGTATGATAAAGCTCTTGGAGCAGGAAGACTGACCTAGTAGCGACCAGTAAAGAGGCGGGGCCAGGAGCTGTGATTCGACGCCTGCAAACACAACTAGGTGAGTACAACGAGGTGAGTACACAAGTACCACGTCAAGAAATTAGAGAAAGGGCAAAGGTTTGCAACAAGACTAGTCCCGGAGCAAAGGGGTGTGTCCTACATGGAGAGGTTAAGGGAAATCAACCTGACGACAATGGAAGACAGGAAGGATAGGGAGAGACATGATAACGACGTATAAAATAATGAGAGGAATTGAAAAGGTGGACAGGGCCAGAATACTTCAGAGATGGGACACAGCAACAAAGGGACACAGCTGGAAGTAGTGGATGCATAATCCATACACAATGAAGAGGTGGGGCCAAGAGCTATGATTCGACCCTTGCAACCACAGTGAGGTTAGTATAATTGAGCACACACACACACACACACACACACACACACACACACACACACACACACACACACACAC
>NC_091302.1:35227910-35230410 GCF_038502225.1 Cherax quadricarinatus | reverse complement strand
TTTTTTTTTGAGAAACAATTCACAAAATAATAGGGACAGTAGATTATGATGGCTAAATATTCACTTTTGTTCTGGATATTAATATGGACGGCGATGATTAATTTATGTTTGGTGTTTTCTTTGAGAGTCGGTGGAGTTGTTTTGTTATAGTTTTCGTTCGACTTTGTGTTCACCTTCTTAGATGTAGTAGTCAGGGTATAACACCTTTGTGATCTGTTGGTTTATAGTGGAAACTTCTTGTTCTAAACGGCTTAGGCAGCAAATACGTGAATATCTTAAGAGTAGATTAGACACCGTTCTTTCTTAACATATTGAGAGTGTTTGCTGAAATAACACAAATTGATATATTTGAAGGCTTTCTGTAAAGAGTGAGCTCCTTGTCTTTCTGACGTGTATTCGTTGTCATTCTTGAAGCTCCTCTTCAAGGAAGTTTGTCCTGTGTTTCTTTGCTTGTTCCTTCTTTGTTACCATTTTTCAGTGTATGTTCTTTACATACTGGCCTTGGTTTATCTTTCAGTTTCCTCATTTGTCTGTCCGAGATGTTTATTTTCTTCTTGTTTCCTACCTTCTCTAGGGTATGCATTTTTGTTTGATGTCTTCTTCATTTTATATTTCCTTGCTTATTCTTTCTTTTGTTGTTACCTTATTTCGGTGTATGTTCTTTTTTGGTGCCTTCGTTTCTCTTTTAGTTTTTCTTCTCTGCAAGTCCAATGTGTATATTCACTTTTATTTCCTGTCTTCTTCAGTGTATGTTCCTTTCGATGCCTTTGTATAAGTCGTCCCGTGTTTAATTCTCGTTTCTTGACTTCCTCCCTGCCAACTTATTCCAGCTTTCTCTTCTTTCCCTTTTTCACTGCAGCGCCTCTCGTGGTCACGATCAGAACCAGTTATTAATTGAGATGTCCATGTTGGTGTCTGTTTGCTACTTACCCTTTGGCTGACTCTTTGTTTCTCCCTTTCTTACATTTGTTGGGGCTCTGAGCCTTTGTATTCATAGAGTTCTCCGTCCTGATTTTTTTCTTGTCCTCGATCCTTGCGACTCTTTTCTATCCCTGGCTCTGACCTCTTGCTCCTCGGTTTCTTTACGTGGAGATTCTGGCTTCCTATCTGTGTGACGTTGAAATCTCATTTAAATTTTGGAGGGGGAGGGGGGCAAATCGAATCTCTGGCACTAGGCCGTTGAAGTCGGTGTAGGTTAGACCTGCCTAGTCTAGGCCACTAGGCCTAGCGTATTCCTCCATTCACGTATATTTGTATTTTTGTGTTGTGTGCTGAATAGTGGCTTTTGTGTCCACTGTGTTTCTGAGCTTCTGTGCGTTGGGTGTGTGTTTACGCTGGTTCTTTCATTTGGTTTTTGTGGAAAGGTTTGTTATGTGTTCCTGTGCGGGTTGTGCTGTGGGTGTCCTTGTGTGTTGGTTGCTCTGTGGCTTCGTGAGTTATTAGTATATGTTTTTTTCCTGTGGTTGCTCAGTGTGTTGCTGGAGGGTAGGTTGCTGAGTGGTTACTCTAAAAAATTTAAGTTTTTGCTCTGGGTTTGGAAATTTTTGGGCTGTGTTTGTGCGGTTAGATGCGGGTGTTTGTGCGGTTAGATGCGGGTTTTTGACTAAAAGGTGTGTGTGCTCTCGGATGCTTTGTGCGGTTGCTATTCCATATTTGTGTTTGTGTGCTTTAGGTCGTGTTTTGTTAGTATATTTTTTTTATTTTTCTGGTCTATGTTTGTGTGTTTTGAGTGTGGATGAATTGTTGGATGGGTGATGAAGCTGTACAGTGGATAAATTGTATGTGGGGTGTGTGAGATTCTTTGAAACCACTTTTTAGAAGCGACTGTAAAGGTCATTTACATTTGAATCACAGATGATCCAGAGAATTCAACGAATTTAGCAATTTTTTCATAGCCTCAATTGAGGAACTGATGAATTCAGTTCCGACTAATCTTCAAAGACTTAATGAGGGTGGTGGCAAAGTAATAATGCAAAGTATCATGAATCTTATCCATTAAAGTTCAAGGACTCAGACCCGGAAAGAGCACGACTAAAGGTCAATGAACATTAAGAAACACAGGTCAGGAAGAGCAGAATAAGAAAAGCTTTCAACAGCTATCTTTGATCTTGTAGCATATATATAGTGGAGACGGATAATTGCCCTTCACAGCAACTATTGCAATTTGTTGCAAGTACTTCCCATAGACCAAATATCAGATAAGATCACAATAAACAGATGATATCACAATATGCAAAATAAACACTTGCAAGGACTTTCGTGATTTTTCACGATATCAAGACCTGTAAAAATAACAGAACAGGACAACCCAGTATGATGTGTCAGGATACATACCAAGTGAAATTTACAAAGGATCCATCACACATAGCATAAATTACATAATTACATAATTACATTTCTAGCAGTTAAACATAACAAGTGTTTGCGATCATTGTCAGCCTCAGAATTATCTCTGAGTTACCAGACCCTGCCACGTGGAGGCCAGTGCTTCGTCTTTAAG
>NC_091302.1:35202910-35222910 GCF_038502225.1 Cherax quadricarinatus | reverse complement strand
TAGTAAGGCTTTTGATAGAGTTCCGCACCATAGACTGTTAAAGAAAGTGGCAGCTCATGGCACTGGGGGAAAAGTGCTCTCGTGGATCGAGTCATGGCTCACTGACAGGAAGCAGAGAGTGTCCATAAATGGGGTTAAATCCGAGTGGGGATCTGTAACAAGTGGCGTTCCACAGGGAACAGTCTTGGGCCCGTTGTTGTTTATAATATATATCAATGATCTTGATGAGGGAATTACTAGTGATATGAGCAAATTCGCCGATGACACAAAGATAGGTAGGATAATTGATTCAAACGTAGATGTTATGGAACTTCAGGAGGATTTAAACAAACTCTATTCTTGGTCAGAAAAGTGGCAGATGCAGTTCAATGTAGATAAATGCAAGGTTCTGAAGCTTGGGAGTGCCCATAACCCTAGTACTTATAAGTTAAATGATGTAGAACTTAGCCATACAGATTGCGAAAAGGACTTGGGGGTTATGGTGAGCAGCAACCTTAAACCAAGACAGCAATGCCTAAGCGTACGTAATAAGGCAAATAGATTACTGGGATTTATATCAAGAAGTGTAAGCAACAGAAGTCCAGAGGTCATACTGCAGCTTTATACATCATTAGTAAGGCCTCACCTAGATTATGCAGCTCAGTTCTGGTCTCCGTATTACAAAATGGACATAAATTCGTTAGAAAACATTCAGCGTAGGATGACTAAATTAATACATAGCATTAGAAATCTTCCTTATGAAGAAAGATTGAAGACTCTTAAGTTACATTCACTTGTTAGACGAAGAATGAGGGGAGACCTGATCGAAGTGTATAAGTGGAAGATAGGTATTAATAAAGGGGATATTAATAGGGTCTTGAGGATGTCTTTCCAAGAGAGAACCCGCAGTAATGGATTTAAATTAGATAAGTTTAGATTTAGAAAGGACATAGGAAAGTATTGGTTTGGAAATAGGGTAGTTGATGAGTGGAACAGTCTACCTAGTTGGGTTATTGAGGCTGGAACTTTGGGTAGTTTCAAATCTAGGTTGGATAAGTACATGAGTGGGAGGGGTTGGATTTGAGTGGGACTTTCACATCAGAGCTTATTTCTTGGGTGGCATTGAAAATTGGGTTGGGCAAATGTTTTGTTAGTGGGATGAATTGTAAAGGACCTGCCTAGTATGGGCCAGCAGGCCTCCTGCAGTGTTCCTCCTTTCTTATGTTCTTATGTTCTTATGTCCCCGTCCCTCCTCTCGTATATATTCTAGCTTCCTTCTCTTCGGTCTTTTCTGTGTTACATGTTAATGTGTCAAGTCGGACTCAAACGTTATCATGTGTCAGTCTCCCATGTGAGAGTTATTTTACACATTTTCATTTCAATATCCCATAAACTATCATTTCCCCATCTCCGTTATATTGACTTGTTTTATCAGTTAAATAGTACCCACTAAAGTTTCACTATCATAGTAACTCCACACTGCTATACATAGTACTACTAGGGATTAAAATATCTCTATTATACATAACAATTAAAAGATCTCACTCTTATACATAATAAAAATTAAAAGAACACTCTATTATACATAACGACAATACACGACCACACTCTTATACACAGTAACAATAAAGATACGAATAACACAGTGTTATATATACACATAAGATTTAGAGGCCAAAAGGTTACAAAGAATCCTTGCCACTGTCTTCCAGAATTTTTATGTAGATGGCATAATAAACATCGCCCTAAAAGACTTAACCTTCAAAAACTTCAAAAGAATTTGAAAGCCATTAGACCAATTCAGTTTACTATCTGTAAGTCGTCCAACAACCCTCAATTCACATTTTCCGAAAATAAGAACACAGAACTGAATGACAATCTTCTGCTTATCCTGTAACTTTCATGAAAGTCTGTAACAAGATATTCTTCTTAGCTATGAATGAGATAGTAAAATTATAGACTATTTCGACTCACTAACTTGTAGTGGGTAAAATGAAAGGGGGTAAAGCAGCTGGCATTAATGGGATCAAGAAATAGTGGTTGGTACTTTTGGTCAATAAATGTGTAAATAAGTGCACTGATAGAGAGCGTGCATAGTTCTTTTGTATGAAGAAAAAGGGGTCAAAAGAGAGCGTCAGAATTATAGGAAAATAAGCCTGTTGAGTATACCCAGTAGGTGTAAGGACGTTTTCGTTGAGTTTATGAATTTAGAAAAGATATATGATAGAGTTGACAGGGAGCAATGTGACAGATGTTGCATGTGTATGGAATTGGTGGTACGTTACTGTAAGCAGTTAAGAGTTTTTATGAGACTAGTGAGGCTCAGGTTAGAGTATGTACAGTGTAAATGGCCCTCTCTATGGAAAGAGGCAAATGTAGTCGCTGTTCACGAAAAGAAGAGCAGAGCAGAAATCAGCAACTACAGACCAGTGTCACTCCTGTCAATCACTGGTAAGATCCTTGAGACAATAATCTCAAGACAAATGACAGATTTTTTTGACTACCACTCACTACTTTGTGATCGTCAATATGGCTTCAGGAAAGGTTACTCTGCTGCTGATCTGTAGTTAAACCTCTCCACTAAGTGGCACCAGTCACTGGATGAATCCAAAGTCAGCTGTGTGGTAGCACTGGACATTGCTGGCGCTTTCGACCGGGTGTGGCACCAGGGCCTCTTAGCAAAACTTCAAGCACTGGGAATTGCAGGCTCTACGCTATGTCTCCTCAGTGATTACCTTCATGGTAGATCTCTAAGTGTAGTCCTCAATGGAACGGAATCAGCAAGGCATCCTATTGGGGCAAGCGTTCCACAAGGAAGCGTGCTGGGTCCATTGTTATGGAATGTCTACTTCAACGACCTTCTTCATCTCATCCCAGAATCACATGCATATGCAGACGACTGTACACTGACATTCACTTATCCAAGAGAAGAAATGCCAGCTGCTCTAAGCTACATCAATCACCAGCTGAGAGCTATATCAGCTTGGGGAAATAGATGGCAAGTAACATTTGCACCTGAGAAAACGCAAATGATGATCGTCTCTAGGCACCATGATGGTAATGCTGGTGCAGTAGTAAGGATGAATGGGAGGATGTTGGCACCTGGAGAAGAAGTTGATATCCTTGGGGTGAAATTTGACTCCAAACTAACCATGAAGAACCATGTTGTAAATCTTGCAAACAAGGCAGCCAGGAAACTTACAGCACTTCGCCGTATCTCGCATCTGCTTGACAGTAGGGGTTGCAAGATCCTGTACGAGGCACAAGTACGCTCACACCTTGAGTATGCTCCACTTTCTTGGTTTGCCTGCCCCCCCCCCCCTCATCTGCGACTGCTTGACAGAGTAGAGAACAGAGCAAGACGTCTCATTTCTCGCCTGGACCCATCCTGTATAGATCTGTCAATTCAGCAGAGCCTTCAACATAGGAGGGATGTGGGTGGCCTTACTGTTATGTACAAGGCCAATATTGTCAAAATACCACACTTGGATCCACTTCGAGGACAGCGTGAAACAAGCTTTTATGCCACAAGACGGGCAGAAAGCAGCAACTTCACTCTGGCTGTACCCTTCTCCAGAACATCACTCCATCTGAGATCATACATACCCAGGATGACTCGAGTATGGAACACATTCGTACAGCATAATGATGTCGACGAGATAAAGTCAGTTGATCAAATGAAAATGCTGGCCCACAGATGGCTCCAACTTCATCCTGTTCCCTACTTGTATGTCTCATAACAATAAAAATGCTTTCAAATGAGCTGATGTAGGTAACAGCTCTTAGCTTGCCAATAAAGTTAGGAATCCTTAACCTGTAAATAGCTGTCAATAAAGCTAGGGATCCTTAACCTGTCAAACCCTGTGTAAAAAAAAAAAAAAAAAAAAAAAAGAGAGATAGAGAGAGAGAGAGAGAGAGAGAGAGAGAGAGAGAGAGACAGAGAGAGAGAGAGAGAGAGAGAGAGAGAGAGAGAGAGACAGACAGACAGACAGACAGACAGACAGACAGACAGACAGACAGACAGACAGAGAGATTTGCCAGTAAAAGTAGGCCTTAGACATGGATGCGTGATGTCACAATGGTCGTTTAATAAAGTAATAGATGGGGTTGCAAAAGAAGTGAATGCTAGGGTGTTGGGGAGAGGTGTGGGATTATAATATATAGAATCAAATACAATTTGAAAGTTGTCACAATTGTATTTTGTGTATGATGCTTTGCTTTTAGGAGATTCTGAGGAGAAATTATCAATGATGATGGACGAGTTGGGAGGGTATGTGAAATAAAGAAATTAAAAGTGAACATAGGAAAGAGCAAGTGATGAGGGTAACAAAAAATAAGTAAAGTAAGACTGGATATCAAATTGGAAGGAGGGAGAATGGAGGAAGGTAGTTTGCTCAGATATTTTGGTGTGAGCTTGTCGACGGATGGGTCTATTAAAGACGAGGCGAACCATAAAACTGAAGAGGGGAAAAAATTAAGTTGAGCATTGAGGCATCTGTAGATGCAAAGAACGTTATCCATTGAATCGAAAAAAGGAATGTATGTAGAAGAGTATAGTGATACCAACACCCTAATATGCGTATTGAAGAATGAATAGTGAATGTTGCAGCGAGGAGGAGGCTGGAGGCAATGGAAGTGTCGTGTCTAAACGAAATGTATAGTGAAAATATTTTGCAGAGAATTCATAATTTGGATATTAGAAGATGTGGTGTTTTAAAAAATATTATCCAAATGTCAGATGAGTCCTTAGTCCTCTGGTTGCGTAAGTCTGTAGCGGAGGAATGCTGAGTTAGAGCTCCCACAAAGATAGGTTGAAGAGAAGGGGTAAAGGAGGTTTTCCATGCGACGAAATTGAGCATCCACCATACGTTTGCGAGCTTGTTAGATAGAAGTAAGTAGAGGAAAGTGATTTTTATGGCTTGACGTGCTGTTGGAGTGTAAGCAAGGTAACATTTATGAGGAGGATTCAGGGAAACGGTTAGGTGTTCTTGAGTCCTGGAGGTGAACGTACAGTGCCTGCACTCTGAAGGGGGGATGGGGGCATTTGCAGATCGGAGGTTCATCTGAACCGTAGTATCGGCGCGCCTCTGGCAAAAGAATGTTCGAATGAGTGATGGTGAAAGTATTTCTTCTCTTTCGGGTTACCATAAATCGGGGTGTTACACACACACACACAAGAATTGTATTCATTTTCTTAAGTATTTCTGCACTCTCCCAAACGGTTGCTAAAATTAAGTAAAATATTATAGACAGTGTAGGGGGTTTATGATATTCTGACAAAATAAAATGAAGAACTTTGACTTAATGTAATTTCGAAGATATCCATTGTGACAGATGGGAATACGTGAAGAAGTAACAAGTTTGAGTCCCTTGTAGATAAAGAAAAGAAGACAATCACATAAATGGTCTTACGCAAGACAAAATCTAATGAGTGTATCGAGTGTGCCCTATGTGTTTAAGTCTAAGGACATTGCAACCCAGGTTTAACTACCTTCCATCACCACTGAGCACTGTGCTACCACTGTTGTTTCTACCAATGATGCTATTCCCCCACCCCTTCAACCACTGATGTTTTTTACAATTCATACATCGGCGGGGAATGATTCAGGTCTCAAAACCCAAGATCCAGGTCTTGGAATTTAAGTCTGAAAAGTCAAGTCACAGGTCGTAGGTTTCAGGCCTCAGTGTTACCAAATACAAGAAGTAAACAAAACTCACTGAATTTGTGAACGTGAGCTCAGCGTTGTGCTCGACATGGACACAAATCCCACTGCTCATAATGATTAAAGAAGGGCACAGGTGAAGAAAATACATCATTGCGAAAGCGTTTCGCTCTTTGCAGGGTTTTATAAAATCATTATAATGGATGGAAACCCAGACTGCTGAAAACTTCCCTGGCTTTGACCCATGTTTGGAAAAATCCACGAGCTAATCTTTACGGTTATTCACATGAACAGGTCACCTATCTCATATACGGTTCTCACTCGACCAATATATTCCTCAAGCTTGTTGACCAAGTGAGTGACTGTCTTTATAAAGTTTCCTTCCTCCCTCTCTGTCCCTACGTTGCAAGATATTTCATAATTCTTATGCCCAGTGTAGGTTTAACTAAGAAAAAAGTGAAATTGGTAAGGGAAAGTTACATGTGGATATTTTGTTTACCATAAAGAAAGTGGTCTATAAATGTCGTAACACTATGGCTGGAATAATTCACAATAAATCCAAAAACTGGAGAGAGAACTGTAGTTGACGTCTCTTTCTGCAGTGAAAATTTTTCTCTCTTTGATAAAGAATAAAAGCAAATGAAAACCTTGAATAAAGTTTCCTCTTCTAGGCAGGAGTTCGTATTGAATCTTGTATTTGTTGATTTAAAAAAGCATGTGACAGGTTGTAGAAGGAAGCAGTTTTGCTTCCCTCTACCTTGTGTAACACCAGGAAGATAAAAAGAACAATAACGCTATACGCAGTAACACCTATAGTAGCACAAGATATACATAGCATGCGTAAATATACATAGTATTATGCAGAAAATCCCACCCTAAGAAATAAGTAACTACGAAACATAAAAATTAGAACCAAATTTACAAAACGTAGCCTCTCCATGGTAGTCTGGCAAGATGAGTACTTCTTGTCTGGCTGGTCTACGTTTCCAGCGAGTCCAGGAAGTTGTAATTATAAGGCACAGATTTCTGTGTCCTCCCCTATAATTATACCTTTCTGTATATCCTGATATTAAACACTTGTGTTCTAATATCATATATGGATGGACAGTTCTCCGTGGATTGGCTGCTCTTGAAAGATTAACTTCCTCTCTTGAGGAAATACAATGTTTGGGGTTCACAGCTCTCAACGTCCCCCTCAAACTTTCTTTCCTAGTTTAGTGAAACACTTTTTTAGCCTAGAGTGTTAGGAATTGTACAGCAGTTTTGTATAGCAGTTAATTTAAGAATTATGATATATAAAAAAAATATTTATTTTGCTTCTTTATTTGTTTATTTACTATATATTTACTTATTTATTGAAGCATCAAGTATTCACTACTAGTTTCGGCGTTAAGTTTACTTCATGAAGCACTGTACAAAATCATAGAAAATTAGTTATAAAGAACCTGATCTTAACATATGTTAAACATTATATTATTGTAAGTATTAAGGGAAGATAAAAAAAATGCAAACCAGCAATAGGGAATTACTTCGTTCTAATATTTTATTTGGTATTTTATTTTTATTGTCCTTAATTTTGCGATACTGGAGAAGAACAGAGCTCGTTTGTCCGTATTTAACAGCTCTCTTGTTTTCCAATATCCTAAGTGGAAATTGACGCCTGGTCTTCCTTGTGGAAAAGTTCCCTGTCTTGACAAAGACTTTTCCATTCCCCTAATTTCTTATCACTTGATGGTTTCTTGTATGTCTTTTTTTAAGAAACAATTGACTAATTAATTGGGACACTAGATTATGATGGCTAAATATTCGCTTTTCTTCTGGATGTTAATATGGACGGCGATGATTAATTTATGTTTGGTGTTTTCTTTGAGAGTCGGTGGAGTTGTTTTGTCATAGTTTTAGTTCATCTTTGTGTTCACCTTCTTAGATGTAGTATTCAGGGCATAACACCTTTGTGGTATGTTGGTTTATAGTGGAAACTTCTTGTTCTAAACGGCTTGGACAACTAATCCGTGAATATGTTAAGAGAAGACTGATGGCTGAAATAATTGACACAAGTTCATGTGTTTGAAGGATTTCTTTAAAAAGTGAGTTCCTTGTGCTTCTAACTTGTATTCGTTGTTATTCTTAAGGTTCGTCTTCAAGGAAGTTTGTCCTGTGCTTCTTTTCTAGTGTATGTTGCTTTCGTAACTTAATTTCTCTCTCAGTTTCTTCCTGTATTCACGTGTCCGAGGTGTTTATTTTCTTCCTCTTGTTTGTTGCCTTCTATATTGTATGATTCTTGTGTTTGGTGTCTTTTTCATTGTATATTTCCTTCTTCTTCTTTCGTTGTTACCTTCTTCCGGTGTATACTCTTTTTCGGTGCCTTCGTTTCTCTATCAACTTTTTCTCTTTGTGAGTCCAATGTGTACATTCTCTTTGATTTCCTGTCTTCTTCAGTGTATGTTCCTTCCCATGCCTTTATATAAGTCGCCCTGTGTTTCCTTCTTGTTTCTCGACTTCTTCCCTGCCTTCTCATTCCAGCTTTCTTTTTTTTTCTTTTTCACTGCAGCGCCTCTCGTGGTATCGATAAGAACTTGCTTTTTGTTGAGATGTCCTCGTTGGAGTCTGTTTGTTCCTTATCCTTTGGCTGACTCTCTATCTCTCTCTCTATCTCTCTCTCTCTCTGCTTTTGCCTTCTCTACATTTGTGTTTGCTCTGAGCCTTTGCATTTATGGAGTTCTCTGTCCTGTTCCTTTTTTTATCCTCGGTCCTTGCTACTGTTTTCTATCCAGGGCTCTGACCTCTTGTTTGTAGGTGTCTTTGCGTGTAGACTCTGGCTTCCTATCTGTGTGGCGTTGAAACCTCTTTTAAGTCTTGGAATGGGGATTGTTAATGGAACCCTGTCATCTGGCCGTTGAAGTTGGTGAAGGTTGGACCTGCCTGGTCTAGGCCACTAGGCCTATTGTATTCCTCCATTCACGTAGGTTTGTATTTTTGTGTTGGGTGCTGATTAGTGGCTTTTGTGTGCTCTGTGTATGTGAGTTTTTGTGAGTTGGGTGTGTGTTTACGCCATGGCTCTTGCATTTAATTTTTGTGGAAAGATTTGTTATGTGTTCCTTTGCTGGTTGTGCTGTGGTTGTCCTTGTGTGTTGGTTGCTCTGTGGTTTCGTGGGTGAGTGGATGCTGTATGGTTTTCCTGTGGTTGCTCGGTGTTCTCGGTGGGTCAGTGGTTGAGAGGCTGCTCTAAAAAATTTTAGTCGTTGTCCTGCGTTTGGAATCTTTCTGTGCCTTTGTTTGCGTGGATAAGTGCTGGTGAGTGGTTTTTGGTTAAGTGGTATGTATGGCTGTTCTCAGATGAGTTGCTGTTCTGTGTTTGTATTAGTAAGTTTTAGTTTCTGTGTTTATCTTTTTGTTTTAGGTTTGCGTACTTGTGTGTGAATAGGTGGGCGGATGAGTGAGCGGATGAGTGGGTGGATGAGTTGGTATAGGAGTGGGGTGAGCTTCGTGAGTGGAAGGTAAGATAACTGAGCTTGAAGAAATATAATTCACAGAAGATAGGAAAGACTTGGATTTTGGTTCAATCAATGTTCCGCTGACTGAACGATCACCATCATCAGGATTCATTACTGGAACCTCATTATACCTGATCAAACATGAAATATTTCTTACAGCCAAAAGGAAAAAACAGTAAAATCATCAACAAAAGTCAGCATGGCGGCCATGTTAGATCATCGACCGTCAAAGTGAATCTGGTCACCAGGTCGTCTCCGCGGGAAAGTTCTAAATTGTATAGATATTCCTTCTATTTTTTTTATTATTACATACAAAATATGATCTAAAATTATTATAATAAATTCCCGGGGATACTATTTCAGTTTACCCTGATGGGCATAATTTTATTAATCAGCATCAACACTGCATCAAGATCCTTCTTACAGTTCAAAACTATGGAAGTGGTCGAGTCATTCCTCTCGTCACTTGGCTCACTTCTCTAACCTTGTCATGGAACTTAAGCAAGTTTGTGAGGCAGGATTTACCATCTCTATAATCACCCTGGTTGTTATTTATTAACTTGCAACATCTCCATAACCTTTCGATGAATGCCAGCAAGACAGTTTGTAAACTTCCGTAAAGGACGGGTCTGCACCAGCTGCCTTGCATCTCTCTGCCAGCTGTCGTGTAGCAAGTGACCAGCTGCCTTGCATCTCTCTGCCAGCTGTCGTGTAGCAAGTGACCAGCTGTCTTGCATCTCTCTGCCAGCTGTCCTGTAGCAAATGACCTGCTGAAAATTGTTTCTAATGGTTCTCTCAATGTTTTCATTCACTCTCTCCAAAGCCTCACATGCATACCGTCTTGCACAATTGTCTTCGAGGTATCTAGCTAACTCAGTAGTTTCTTTATCTTCTTCTGTGTGTACTGTGTCCAGTAACCGCTCGTGTGCCTTTCCTCCTAGACTCTAGTAATGTCCTTTTCTCTAGAAAACACCTTATTAAATCTTCTCAACCAGAATTTCTGGACAATCATTTTCAGCTCTCTTTCCTTCAGCCTTTTCAGTTTGCAACTGTTTTATTTTCGTTATACGTAATCAAGAACCTGTAAAAATAACAGAACGGACGAAGGCTTATAAGGCTAAAATATCACTTCACATACCTCATTAAGCCCAACCCAGTCACGTATACCTTACATTCCTTACAAATTTTAATAATTGAAATTAAATCAATATACATGTGGTGCCGAATAGGAAAAACTTGTGAGTTTGGCTTTAATAGCAACGCTCTTCTTGCCGAATAAGGCAAGCGAAAATTGGAGTATACAGTAATTTCTCAAAAATAATTCTGAGCCGAAGGAAAAAAAAAATTTTTATTGTGTTTAATTATTATTAAATTATTGTAAACTTATCTAAAATGTATTTAGTTAAATTAGGTTAAATTAAATTGCGCTTGTTTTAATAAGATTAGGTAAGTTTTTTAATTTTTTTTGGTAAAAAATTATTAATTTTTACATTACATAAGTGAAAAAATATTTCTTTAAACGTATAAGAGAAAATAGGACTTAATATTAAATGACTTCTGACCAATTTTGCCTATTCGGCATATATACATATATATATAAAATATATATATATATATATATATATATATATATATATATATATATATATATAGATATATATATATATATATATATATATATATATAGAAATATATATATATATATAGATATATATATATATATATATATATATATATATATATATATATATGTGTGTGTGTGTGTGTATATATATATACATATATACATATATATATATATATATATATATATATATATATATATATATATATATATATATATATATATATATATATATATATATATATATATTATATAAATAAATATATATATATATATATATATATATATATATATATATATATATATATATATATATATATATATATATATATATATGTGTGTGTGTGTGTGTGTGTGTGTGTGTGTGTGTGTGGTTTAGCTTCAGTAACCCTACAAGACAAACTGTTCCACTCAGTGGCTACTCTGTCTACAAACCAATACTCATACAACTCTATACATCACACATACACACACAAGCATACAACAAAACACAATCTCTCAGATTAATGAAACAAATACGTTAGCGCAAATGCATATGTGCACACAACACACACTGCAACCCTTATCTCACCTGCGCACATGTACACATCCGTGTTTACACATTTTCACTCAATTGTTAACAATAAGATAATATAGCGGTGGTAATTCAAGGTGATAGTGGAAATTCATGATGACACGAAACTTAATGAATTTTTGCTAAACAAAATGAAAAAAAAATCCTTTGTGAGATTCTAAAGACATGTTCACTGAGAGATATAAAGATGTGAAGAAGGGACAACAAGATGCACTTGTAGAGGAGAGAAAGAAGACACTCTTAGGAATTATGGAAGGTGAAAAATTGCCAGAAGTAATTGCCGAACAACTTCAGGAATCTTTTTTACATTTCACATCTTCAGTCCTCTCATCTTCTCTACAAGGAAGCGAAAACATTCACCATCACTCACAAAAACTCTCAGGGAACAGAGAAGATTATCACATCTTAGAACTTGATCACTAAATGCCAAAAAATAATGGTATTGGATATTACATCCTGGCCTGAAGCCTTTTGTTAATGTCTCAGTTAGTATATTATGTGTGACTGTTAGCTATATGTAACACCATGAATATTGTGATACACTGTGGTATTGTGTGTCACTGTAGTGAATGATGTTAGCGCATTTTTCATCATTTTCATTATTGAGGATATAAAGTAAACTTAATGATAATATCTAAAAGGATTTATTGTGTTCTAAATGACCATCGTTCAGTCCATAGCAATTAAATATTAATAATATTTAATTTATGAACATCCGCTTACTTTTAATATTTATGGATTTCATATATTTGTATAAAGTTGTAATAATCTACGTTACGCAGCGAAGGAAATTCGTTCAGACTTACCAGTCTGTTGTCTGAAAGAAGCAGTGTGAAAAACATTGTAAGAATTATTCCAACATTTCTCTACAGTTATAATGTTTGAAGAGAGCATGAGCACCAAAAAGATTTGAGAACAGTAACTGTAAAGTTTAAGAACGATTGTGTTAAGACAAAGAAAAATAAAGGAAAATAGGTATCAGCTTGGTAATGGATCTGCGTGTGTTGCACCACAGGCGTCAAGACTGACACCACAACCACCACAGTTGGTGCTACTTAGTTCGTGGTTTTTTATAAATTTGTACAAATTTTTCTTTATATTTAATTGGTCTACATTGTTCGTCTTGATATGAAGTGCATCTTACGCTTGATAAACAACTTCCATCGTTACTCAATGTACACTTTGCTTTTTTAACGTGTGTACATTACACTTCCAACTGCTGTGTTCCTTGCTCTATCACCTACTGTGTGGCGCTGTAAATGGACTGGAAGTTGGAGAGGCAGCACTGACGGAAGGGATAAAGATTCAGATCAAGAGTGCAGGTGAGAACAAATTGCTTTTATATTTCTTTCCCCTTTTTTTACTACCACTACTACCTTCTTATTGCCATCCTTATCTCTCGGCACTACCTCTGCTTTTACTAGTACTACTAACTGCCACAACTACTACCCATAATATTTACTTTTCTAATTTCCTTCCTTTCGCTCCTCACTGTGTTTCTAGTTAAGTCTCCATGGGCGGACTTATTGACAGTGCGCAGATTTCTGTATATCCTTACCTGTAAGTATACCTGCCTGTATATGTTGGTATGAAGATCCCTGTGTTCTAGTATGTATGGTTAGTGTTCCATGGAGAGCACTCTTGGAAAGTTAGTTCCTCTCTGAGGAGCTGCTGTGTTTGAGGTTCACACTCTCAACTTGTCTTTCAAGTTTAAGTTTTTTTTTTCTATGTAACATGAAGCAGTTACAATGTTCATGAGTGTATGATAGTTTAGATCACAACTATCACAGGTTTCTAGAGTGTACGGGAGTCCACAGCAGATTATCAAATATCAGAGTGCTGAGAGTGTTTGGGAGAGCATATCACATCATTGCACATAATGAAAGAGTTCCCAGTGAGTTCGAGAGTGAAGGTCACATCACCACACATTATCAAAGAGTACAGAGAAATAATATGGAGCGACACACACAAAAACAACTGGAAGCACTAACAACGCAGACTTTTAGAACAGTTGATTTAGTGTGCGATTCATCTGTGTTGAAAATTATATAAGACAGCGAATAGTTGATGAATAAGACATGTTTGCAACAAGTGGACATCTTTATTACTGAAACGTTTCGCCAACCTGCTAGGTTTCTTCAGTCAAATACAGAGGAGAATGTATTGTAGGCAGCAGGAGTAGTGGCGTCGTAAAGATGTAATCAGTCCATCAACCTTGGAGGAATAGTTTGAGGTGGTCAGTCCCTCAGCCTGAGGCTGTGTTGTGATGTTCTCTGATGTAACATGAACAGTGTGAGAAATATGCGTTATGTTGTGATGCATTGTGATGAATGGATGCTAGTATATATTATACCAAGTATAGTGTGGAACTCTATGGTGAAACTGTCTAGGTGGATGACGACCTAACTCTCCATCGTTCAGGTCACACCAATTGAATAATTATCTTCCGTTAACGTATAACTGTTAACCTAATTATTTTTCAACTGGTAAAACTTGCTTAAAAGTTATTTTGATTCATCACTAAACAAGCGAAAATCATAAACTCCTGACATAAGTTCCGGAAGAAGCTTCGCAAAAATGATTGCAGTAATGTTTCCTTACAAACAAAACATTTAAAGAGTGACATGACCTCCAGGCCAAAGTTGTGAACACAACAGTCATTAAGTTTCACAAATAATTACTATTATAAAAATAATTTCGAATAAATAATGAATATTGATATACATTATATGACGTACAATAACAGATTAAGTTTACCCCAGTTACCAAATGTACAATAATAGTCCCTATTGTTCGATATGAAACACGTTTATTGGTCATTATCAGTATCAAATGACATGTTATGATACAGTGTTTCCCCTAAAAAACAACTAACAAAAGATCAGTGCATTAATGAGGATTAATGAGAAATTTAATAAATATATCATCAGAGGCAGCAATAGGAAGCAATGGGACACCAGATGGATAGGAACAGAGACATGGAGGTACATACTAACTCTACTGGAAAACTAGTGAACTAGGAAGGTACAGTCACAGTGAGGTTCACGACTGGGACTACCATTGTCAACACTGAGATCCGCGACTGGGACTACCATTGTCAACACTGAGATCCGCGACTGGGACTACCATTGTCAACACTGAGATCCGCGACTGGGACTACCATTGTCAACACTGAGATCCGCGACTGGGACTACCATTGTCAACACTGAGATCCGCGACTGGGACTACCATTGTCAACACTGAGATCCGCGACTGGGACTACCATTGTCAACACTGAGATCCGCGACTGGGACTACCATTGTCAACACTGAGATCCGCGACTGGGACTACCATTGTCAACACTGAGATCCGCGACTGGGACTACCATTGTCAACACTGAGATCCACAACTGGGACTACCATTGTCAATACTGAGATCCACAACTGGGACTACCATTGCCAACACTGAGATCCACGAGATCGCGTTACTTGCGTCATACCATTTTATGATGGTATGACGCAGGAGAGGAAGAGGAGAGAGGAAGAGCAGGCAGAGTGTTTTTCCTTTGGCTTAGATGCAGGGTATTGTTAGCCGTCTTTACAATATCAAGAAAGCTAATGGGAACAATCCTGTTATCGGTCTCAGTGCTGGAGGCAACGATGTTGGCAAGTGTAGGACTGAGAACCTGATTAGTAGATATTTGTCAGCGAAGGACATTATTAGGAAGAATGGAGAGCGCCCTGTAATATATGGTCTTTTCCCGAGGATAGAAGAAGGATAAATACTCATGGATAAGTGGGACCTCGCCTATGGCAGAAATATAACATATGACAGGGATGGGGTTCATGTATCTAGAGTAGACACGGGGGCTCTGGCTAGTTCAGTGGAGGGAACTGTTAGAACTTTAAACTAGAAATAGTGGCATGGATTTTTGAGGAAATAAGCGGATTGAAGAACCAGCGATGTGAGCTGTGTAAATTATCACGTTGTGATAATATGGAATCTAAGAATAACTTTCATCACTTAATATTTTGTAAGGATAATTACAACACAAATTGTGGAAAGTGGATTAGCAGTGGGTGTGGAGATGATGTGTTCACTTCACCAGTATTAGTCTTGATAAAAGTAACTTTTATCAAGACTAATGAGCTGAACACATCTACAGGCTGGGGAGGAAGGGTACTGATTACCTCAAACTCCTTCTCATCTTCCAACATTCTTCTATGTACTGGAATCGTGAAGTCACAGACTAACGAAGCGTTTCCACACTTGAGATATCCAGATGTTGCACAATGTTGCACAATGTTACACAAGTGCATCATTCGTCAATTTGTCGATTTTCCAAGCCATTTATATATTAATAATTTATATTAGTGACCTGGACAAGGAAATAACAGGTAACTTCAGTAAATTCGCTGAGGACACAGAAACAGGACGTATAATACGTCCTGAGGCGGATACCACTAAACTTCAGGAAGATTTGGACAAACTAATGTCATAGTCTGAAAAATGGCAGATTCAGATCAGTGTGGTCAAGTGTAAAGTCCTAATCTTTGGGACTCAAAATGACCCTAATAGTTATGAACTAGGTTATGTAGAGTTTGATCACACGGAATGTGAAATAGACTTGGGAATTATGGTTAGCAGAAATCTGAAGCCAAGACAACAGTGATTGTGTGCAATAAGGCTAACAAATTACTTATATTTTTATAAAAAGTATAAGTAACAGCTTATACATCACTAGTAAGACCCTTTAGACTATGGATCTTAGATTTGGTCTCCATATTACAGAATAAATATAAACTTTTTGGAAAACATACAGACAAGGAAGACAAAATTAATTCACTGAATAAGAACTCTCTCATACGAGAATAGACTGAGAGCACTGAATCTTCACTCTTTTGAGAGACATAAAATGAGGAGGAGATATTTTTGAGGTATATAAGGGAAAGACTGACAAAAGCAAAGGCGATATAAATAAGAAATTAAAATAACTCAAAATAACGGATTTAAGTAGGAGAGTAGTGGTTCTTAAACAGAGGTTTTGTGTGTGTTTGTGTGTGTGTGTGTGTACTCACCTATTTGTACTCACCTATTTGTGGTTGCAGGGGTCGAGTCCTAGCTCCTGGCCCCGCCTCTTCACCGGTTGCTACTAGACCCTCTCTCTCCCCGCTCCATGAGCTTTATCAAACCTCGTCTTAAAACTGTGTATGGTTCCTGCCTCCACTACGTCATTTTCTAGGCTATTCCACTGCCTTACAACTCTATGACTGAAGAAATACTTCCTACTATCTCTCTGACTCATTTGTGTCTTCAACTTCCAATTGTGGCCTCTTGTTTCTGTGTCCCCTCCCTGGAACATCCTGTCCTTGTCCACCTTGTCTATTCCACGCAGTATTTTATATGTCGTTATCATGTCTCCCCTGACCCTCCTGTCCTCCAGTGTCGTCAGGCCGATTTCCCTTAATCTTTCTTCATAGGACATTCCCCTTAGCTCTGGAACTAACCTTGTTGCAAACCTTTGTACTTTCTCTAGTTTCTTGACGTGCTTTATCAAGTGCGGGTTCCAAACAGGTGCTGCATACTCCAGTATGGGCCTGACATACACGGTGTACAGTGTCTTGAATGATTCCTTACTAAGGTGTTGGAATGCTGTTCTCAGGTTTGCCAGGCGCCCATATGCTGCAGCAGTTATCTGATTGATGTGTGCTTCCGGAGACATGCTCGGTGTTATACTCACCCCAAGATCTTTCTCCTTGAGTGAGGTTTGCAGTCTTTGGCCACCTAGCCTATACTCTGTCTGTGGTCTTCTGTGCCCTTCCCCTATCTTCATGACTTTGCATTTGGCAGGATTAAATTCGAGAAGCCATTTGCTGGACCAGGTGTCCAGTCTGTCCAGGTCTCTTTGAAGTCCTGCCTGGTCCTCATCAGATTTAATTCTCCTCATTAACTTCACATCATCTGCAAACAGGGACACTTCTGAGTCTAACCCTTCCGTCATGTCGTTCACATATACCAAAAATAGCACTGGTCCTAGGACCGACCCCTGTGGGACCCCGCTCGTCACAGGTGCCCACTGTGATACATCATTACGTACCATGACTCGTTGTTGCCTCCCTGTCAGGTATTCTCTGATCCATTGCAGTGCTCTTCCTGTTATATGCGCCTGATGCTCTAGCTTCTGCACTAATCTCTTGTGAGGAACTGTGTCAAAGGCCTTCTTGCAGTCCAAGAAGATGCAATCAACCCACCCCTCTCTCTCTTGTCTTACTTCTGTTATTTTATCGTAAAACTCCAGAAGGTTTGTGACACAGGATTTGCCTTCCGTGAATCCGTGCTGGTTGGCATTTATACTCCTGTTCCGTTCCAGGTGCTCCACCACTCTCCTCCTGATAATCTTCTCCATAATTTTGCATACTATACACGTCAATGACACAGGTCTATAGTTTAGTGCCTCTTTTCTGTCTCCTTTTTTGAAAATGGGAACTACATTTGCCGTCTTCCATACCTCAGGTAGTTGCCCAGTTTCCAGGGATGTGTTGAAGATTGTGGTAAGTGGTACGCACAACATATCTGCTCCCTCTCTAAGGACCCATGGAGAGATGTTGTCCGGTCCCATTGCCTTTGAGGTATCGATGTCCCTTAGCAGTTTCTTCACCTCCTCCTCATCTGTATGTATGTCGTCCAACACTTGTTGGTGTATTCCTTGTTGGTGTCCCCATCTGGTCTGTCCCCCCAGAGTCCTTCCTGTCTCTACTGTAAATACTTCCTTAAATCTCGTGTTGAGCTCCTCACATACCTCTTGATCGTTTCTTGTGAGTTCTCCACCTTCTTTCCTCAGCCTTATCACCTGGTCCTTGACTGTTGTCTTCCTCCTAATGTGGCTATACAGCAGTTTCGGGTCAGATTTGACTTTCGATGCTATGTCGTTTTCATACTGTCGCTGGGCCTCCCTCCTTATCTGCGCATACTCGTTTCTGGCTCTTCTACTAATCTCCTTGTTTTCCTGGGTCCTATGCCTCCTGTACCTTTTCCATTCTCTGTTGCACTTAGTTTTTGCCTCCCTACACCTTCGGGTAAACCAAGGACTCGTTTTGGTCTTCCTATTATTTCTGTTTCCCTTGGGAACAAAACTTTCCTCTGCCTCCTTGCACTTTGTTGCCACATATTCCATCATCTCGTTTACTGATTTTCCTACCATTTCTCTGTCCCACTGAACCTCCTGCAGGAAGTTTCTCATACCTGTGTAGTCCCCCCTTTTATAGTTTGGCCTGTCCCCTTCAGTTCCTGTTACCTTCTCCACTTGTAACTCTACTATATAGTCAAAACTCAGAACCACATGATCGCTAGCTCCAAGGGGCCTCTCGTAAGTGATGTCCTCGATGTCTGAACTGCTCAGGGTGAACACAAGATCCAGTCTTGCTGGCTCATCCTCCCCTCTCTCTCTGGTTGTGTCCCTGACATGTTGATGCATGAGGTTTTCAAGTACCACATCCATCATCTTGGCTCTCCATGTTTCGGGACCCCCATGTGGCTCCAAGTTTTCCCAGTCGATCTCCCTGTGGTTGAAATCGCCCATTACCAGTAACTTTGCTCTGCTCGAGTGAGCTCTTCTTGCCACCTCAGCCAGTGTGTCCACCATCACCCTGTTGTTTTCTTCGTACTCCTCTCTTGGCCTCCTGCAGTTCTGTGGTGGGTTATACATCACTCCAATGACTACTTTATGTTCTCCGGACTGAATTGTACCTACAATGTAGTCTCTTTCTCCAATCATGTCCATGCCTTCCATTTCCTCAAATCCCCATTGGTGTTTTATGAGCAGTGCAACCCCTCCTCCCCCTCTACTCCTTCTATCTTTCCTCAGGATCTGATATCCTGTTGGGAAGATTGTGTCTGTTATTGTCTCAGCGAGTTTTGTTTCTGTGACTGCTATGATGTCTGGGGATTTTTCACTGATTCTTTCATTCCACTCCTCATGTTTATTCGTTATTCCATCCGCGTTTGTGTACCAAACCTTTAGTTTCTTTTCTATCATTGTGGTCATGCAAGTATATTGGGGTTGGGGGAGTGAGAGCCTTGGTGGGGGCCTATATGGGGCTGTGGTGTAGGTGGGGTATGTGTTGGTGGGGGTGGGGTCAGAATGCCCATAAGGGACAGCTGTTGGGGTGAGGTTTGTGATATGGGGGTTGGTGGCAGAGGGAACAGTGAGTGGGTTGTAGTATAGGTTGCTCAGTTGCGTTGGGAATGTCGCGGGTGGGGTCTTTTGGTGGGAGATTCTGTGGGGTGTGTTTGCCCTTCCTCCTGTGTCTGGGTCCTGCTCATTTTCATTGCTTCTCGTTCCTCCTTGCGTCTCTGTACCCTCTCTTTCAGTGTAGTCCTTTCTTCTTGTGTTCTGTCGCGGTCGAGGTATACTCTCTGGTACCCCTCTTTGTCCCTCAGTCTTGCTTTCTCTTGCAGAATCCTGATTCGAACTGATTCTTCCTTGAAAGTTACTCTGACAGGCCGTATCCTTCCACTCGCAAACCACCCAATTCTCTGAAAATTTGTCACCTGGGTCATATTGCCCTCCCCTATTGTTTTCATGATGCCTTCAATCATTTTTTTCTCCTCCTGTTTTATTTCTTCAAAGTTGGCCCCCTTGGCTTCTTGGAGCCCGTACACAAAAACTGACCTCGCCCTTTCCTCCT
>NC_091302.1:35180410-35195410 GCF_038502225.1 Cherax quadricarinatus | reverse complement strand
GTCCGCAAGGGAGGTCTTATCAGCAAGCTATCTGCTGGTGAGTGAGAGCTGGCTGAAGAACACACACACACACACACACACACATATATAGACACACACACACACACACACACACACACACACACACACACACACACACACACACACACGCCCTCGACCACAGTCATATACAAAAACACATTGATAATAACGCGCGCACATACGCTCACAAAGCATATCTTCCCTCCAGTGGTTGGAGTAGCGCTGGAACTCACCCCAACCTTGTTGGCCCGAGGGCTGAGGGGAACCTAAGACTAGACAAGAAGGAAAAAAATTGTACTCGCGCACGCGCACATACACACTCACGTGCAGAAGTACGCGCATGCGGTAGGGGGTTCACAGGCAGGTACGTGTGTGACTACACTGGAACACAGAAGTTCATACACACCGATAAGTTATTTGAAACAGGGCAATTGCCAGAAGTTTGGAGAACAGTGAATGTAGTCCCTACATTTAAGAAAAAGGAAACATAACGATGACACTGAACTACAGATCAGTGTCACTAACATGTATAGTACGTAACGTTATAGAGAATATTATCAGGAGAGTTGAGGAACGTCAGGAAAAGAGATAATTCGTGGATGAAAATCAGCACAAATCTGCTAGGAGAGAGAGAGAGAGAGAGAGAGAGAGAGAGAGAGAGAGACAGACAGACAGACAGACAGACAAACAAACAAACAGACAGACAGACAGACAGACAGACAGACAGACAGACAGACAGACAGACAGACAGACAGACAGACAGACAGACAGACAGACAGACAGACAGACAGACAGACAGACAGACAGACAGACAGACAGACAGACAGACAGACAGACAGACAGACAGACAGACAGACAGACAGACAGAGGGATGAGTGGACTGTATATTTTGGGATAGCAAAAAGAAGTGCGATACAGTACTTCACAAGAGACTGGCACAAAATATAGAAGAGAAGGCGGGAATTACACTGAAAGCGCTGCAATAAATCAAGGAATATTTACAGGAAGGAAACAATGAGTTATTTTCCGGACGAATGTATCCGAATGGGCAAGTGTAATAAGTAGGATTCCACAAGGGTCAGTACGTGCACCAAAACTGTTTCTATTGTATATAAACAACATGGCGGAGCTAAAGAATGTCTTAAAAATAAGAACATAAGAAAGAAGGAACACTGCAGCAGGCCTGTTGGCCCATACTAGGTAGGTCCTTTACAATTCATCCCACAAATGTTCACAGATGTTAGTAGACCACGAAGGATGGCAAATGGATATATACAAGCTGCAGGACTGGTCTGACAAGAGGCTATTACAATTTAACTTAAGCAAATGCAAAGTAAAGAAATTCGGAGAAGGGGAAATCACGTCCCTAAACTGTGTACAAACTCAGGGGACAAATACTGCAAACCTTCCTGACAGAGAAGGACCCCTGGGTGAGCATAGTTCCAAACATCTCACCCGAGGTACACATCAATTTAATAACCGCTGCAGCACATGCTAAACTGAAAAATTTAAGAGCAGATTTTAGGAAAATTAACAAGAAGGCATTCACGACCTTATACACGGCATATGTCAGACAAAATATTGACAGCCTGGGGAAACACTGTCAGCAGCCTGGGGAGACACTGTCAGCAGCCTGGGGAGACAATGTCTGCACCCTTAGAAGACACTGTATCAGCATCCTGGGGAGACACTGCCAGCCTCCTGGAGAGACACCGTCAGTATCCTAGGGAGACACTGACAGCATCCGGGCAAGACACCATCGGCATCCTGGGAGACACTGTCAGCATCCCTGGGAGACATTCAGCTTCCTAGGGAGACACTGTCAGCATCTTGGGAAGCCACTGTGTGAACATCCTGGGGAGACACTGTCAGCATCCTGCGGGAGAAACTGTCAGCATCCTGGGAAAACACTTTCAGCATCCTGGGGGAGAAACTGTCAGCATCATGGGGAGACACTGTCAGCATCCTCGGCAGACACTGTCAGCATCCTGAGAAGCCACTGTGTGAGCATCCTGGGAAGACACTATCAGCATCCTGCGGGAGAATCTGTCAGCATCCTGGGAAGCCACTGTCAGCATCCTGCGGGAGAAACTGTCAGCATCTTAGGGAGACACTGTCAGCAGCCTGGGGAGACAGTGTCAGCAGCCTGGGGAGACACTGTCAGCAGCCTGGGGAGACAGTGTCAGCAGCCTGGGGAGACAGTGTCAGCAGCCTGGGGAGACAGTGTCAGCAGCCTGGGGAGACACTGTCAGCAGCCTGGGGAGATATATCACTCAAGACTGGTGCTCTGATTTAGAGATACCTTTCCCTTGGATCAAACCTGATTATCTCCCATTATTCCCCATGACCTGTGTGACCCATACGGGCTTAGCACTTCCCCGTGAATACAGTAACAATTATATACACATACACCATACCCTATGAACGTTAAGATCTGCTCTCGAGTCAGCAGCGCCACCTTTAAACCCTCACCTGGAGTTAATGAGGTTTAAAACCTATCGACTGCACTTAAAATAGTGATCAGTGTATACTCTCAGTATACACTGAGTGGTAGATAATTGAAATTAATAATATTTGATATGTTAAGAAAGAGAGGAGACACAACCACAACTTAGAAGATATTCCACATTAATTCTTTATAAAAAAAATAATAACAAACACAGATGTAAGTTTTTTAACGATTACAAATGTCTAGCAGCATCAGGATGATCCGAGGATCAAAGAAATGTTTAGTGGAAACACGGGAGAAAGAGAGAATGTTTCGAGTGAATAGTGAATGAGTGAAACATTGTGTACACTGTCGTGGAACCCAGAGGAGAGACCCAGGAGCTTGAGCCCTGTCATTTTACTCACATCTGGGTAAGCACAGGTGAGTACAAGCATTCGAGTACTAAAATTTGATATAAAAAGACGAGTAGAATACAAAAAAAGGTCAGTACGAAGAGGTGAGTATAAACATGTGAGGACAAAAAGATGAGTACGAAGAGGCGAGTATAAACATGTGAATACAAAAAAAGATGAGTACAAACAAGCAGGTACAAAGAGACGAATACAAACAGACGAGTACAAAATGGTGAGTATAAACAGGCGAATACAAAAAGGCGAGTACAAACAGGCAAGTACATACAAGCGAGTATACACAGGTGAGTACACACTCGCGAGTACACACAACCGAGTACACACAAGCGAGGACACGCAAGCGAGTACACACAAGTGAGTACGCTTAAGTGAGTACACACACGTGAGTACACACAAGCGACTACACACAAGCGACTACACACAAGTGAGTACACACAAGTGAGTGCACACAAGTGAGTACACACAAGCGACTACACACAAACGCCTACACACAAGTGAGCACACACAAGTGAATACACACGCGTGAGTACACATAAGTGAGTACACATAAGCAAATACACACAAGCGAGTACAAGCAAGCAGGTGCAAACAGGAGAGTACAAATATGCAAGTACAGATAAGCGAGTACAAACAGGCGAGCACACAGAAGCGTGTGCAAGCAAGCGAGTACAGAAGACTGAGTACATACAAAAAACACAGAGACATCTCCTCTTCGAGAAATCCTCCCGGGAAGTTATAATTAACATTTATTTTCAATTCATTATAGATTAGTGTCCGATCAAACGGTCACTCGGGACACTGTAAAGAAAACGGACCTTTGTTCTTCACTTATTGGAAAAAGGAAAGAGGGGAGAGAGGGAGGGGACTTCCTTAGAAAAGGAAAGAGGGGATAAAGGAGGGGAAGAGTTTCTTTGATAGTGGAGGAACCGCATTCTCTGTGTATAAAGGACTCGGGAGTGAAGGCGCTGAGATGGGTTTGAAGGGGGTCGAGTCTCTGGTCCAGATTGTTTGTGTGTATGTGTGTGTGTGTGTGTGTGTGTGTGTGTGTGTGTGTGTGTGTGTATGTGTGTGTGTGTGTTAGTTAGTTAGTTAGTTACCATTGTGTGTGTGTGTGTGTGTGTGTGTGTGTGTGTGTGTGTGTGTGTGTGTGTGTGTGTGTGTGTCTGTCTGTCTGTCTGTCTGTGCGTCTGATCATGACTCTGTATTGAAGACATTTTCTCTGAAGATTTGACTTGCCTGATGCAGCGAGTCACTTTCCAGGGAATGTTGTGCAGACGAGAGCACTGTTATTTTCACTGATAATGCAGTGAATACATTTTTCATCCTTTTCCCTTCCCTGGTGTCTGACTTCACTCTGCTGTATCTTAATGCAAACTTCGGAAGTAATACGCAAAGAGAGAATAAGAGAGAATAGGCTGAAGAGGCAAGAAAGAAAATGGAAGCACCACGAGGAGCACTTATTTTAGGCTTGGTGAAATTAATGGGGGAAACAAATGGGAACGAAAGTGGATCTTGCCTTTTAGACTTGGACAGTGATGCCGAGGATGTAGAGAGCAGGAAAAATGAAGAGCAAGAAACAAAAACTGAAGATGGAGAACAAGAGAATACTGGAAAACATTACGACATATATGGAAGATGGAAGTAAGAGAGAAAGAAGGATTCTGAAAATGAAGTTAGGTTTCTAAGGCAGGAAGTAGAAAGTCTAATTAATAAACCACGTAGGCAAAAAGACGAACTAAAATAACTGAATATCTATTGTACAGAATGGAAGCTGCAAATAAAACAAGCAAAATTCGAGATTTTAAAGGTTAAGAGGATTTGCAATGGGAAAGACAAGGCAATTGTGAGTTGTGTTCGCCATGTCAGAAACAAGAAATCTAGATCTTCGAAGAAAATCAAATCTTAGGGAAATTCGTAACTTTGACTCCGTCTGTATCATAGAAGATCGGACGGAAGAGGAACAAAAGGGAAAGGGAGCAGCTAAGGAATGGAACGGGGACCGGACCACTTATTACGGAGGGGATGAAGCAGTAGAGGAAAGGAGTCAAGAAAATATCTAAAATCTCCACAGAGACTCCCTGTCCAGTAACTCCAGAAGAATAAATAAATAAGAGCAACAAGCACCCCTTCAAAAGAAAACTGATTTTTTTACGAAAGCAATCAAAAGCGTGTGCAGAATGCTTGATTAGTGCAATATCACTGAAAAGATCAGTGAAAAAGAGTCGTTACTTGGGAAGAAACGACCATGGAGGACAGTACGAAAAAGGGGAGATACATAAATAACAAAAAAAGGCACAATACCGTGACTGGAACGATACACAAATAACCCGCACATAAAAGAGAGAAGCTTACGACGACTTTGTAAATGGTCCAAGTCGGACCGAAACGTAAGCTTCTCTCTTTTATGTGCGGGTTATTTGTGTAGGGGAGATACATGATGACAACAGACAAACACTCAAGGAAAATGATTGTGCAGACAAGGACTAGCTGATTGAGAGGCGGAAAATAGGTACTCGGGGACACGGCTGGAAGTTAAAGACACAAATGGGTCACAGGATATCAGGAAGTATTATTTTAGTCTCAGTGTAGTCTGGAAGTAGAATGACCTCGACGAAGAGGTGGTGAAAGCAGACTCCATACGTAGCTTTAAGAATAGATACGACAGGGTCTACGAGGCTAGGAGTGAATCTGACAAGCGACAAGTTGAGAGGCGGGGCCAAGAACTAGGACTCAACCTCTTTAACCATATATAGCTAAGTACTAAGACAGAGACGTGAGAGAAATGGAAGGTGCTCCGGGCAAGACATAAGTGTCGTACTAATTCCGGGAAATCCACAATTCAGACCAAGTATACAAGGCTGAGTGATTACGTATTGTCTTCAAGCTGTCAGAGTGAAATTATTGGCAAGCTATTTAGATCCACCGAAATTATCGTCAGTGAGATTAAGTGAGGAAAAAAGAGAGCTTGAAGTAAAAAAAAAAAACACATTTTTAATCACAAGTAGCGGAGGTAATGGACAGAGAGAACTGGCAAAGTATAAGAACAACAGGAACAAAGGAACACTGCTTACTGGTCCATGTCAGGCAGGTCCTGTAAGTGTCAGCAACATAGCAACCACATGAGCATCGCAACAAGTTGCTGATCTCAGAGATCTGTGACCAGCTGCCCGAGGAAGGATGTCTGCCCGAGAAAACTACACCGATGAATGTGTGCCTTGAGTAGGACCAAGATTACCTTATTTCCGTTGCAAAACCTAACTTGTAACTCAGGAAACTGGCAGTGAACAACATCTCTAAGGTAGGTTGTATTTTGATAAATTGAACATTAGACAGAAAGAGGAAATCAGAGGGTCAGTATTAGTGAGAAAATAATATTAATGAGACAATAGACAGAGTATGAATTATACGCAAATAATCCGCACATAAGAGAGAGACAAGCTTACGACAACGTTTCCGTCTGACTTGGGTCATTGACAAAATCAGAGTAACACGATAGAATGAGGGAGCCAGTATATATATGCGAGGGAGACAGGGACGGGACCAAGAGAGGAAGAAAAAGAAGTGTTGGTAGTGGTAAGGCTGGTAATGGAAGTAATGATACTGTGTATTGTTTCATCCACGGTACTGTGCCTTTTTGTTCGGTATGAATTATATCCACAGTTAGGGATAAGAGAGATAAAGTGCAGAAGTGTGGATTATTTGTAATATAAGGGCTTTTAACCAGGTTCAGTGAGTACCTACGTGATAAAAGGAGAGACATGCATAAGCCAGAAGACGGGGAGCGTGTGACGAGAGAGAAAATAATTACCTAGAGGCTGAATTAGGTAAGGCTGAACTGGCAAGTGTAGGAAGGGAAAAACAGACCTAACATGACGAACTAGTAACAGACTGAGAAGGAGAAAGAAAGAAGTGAATAATAAAAAAAAAAAAAAAAATAATAATAATAATAATAATAATAATAATAATAATAATAATAATAATAATAATAATAATAATAATAATAATCTTTATTTTTAAATGTACGTGATACAACTTATACAAACCCAGCTGACATTAGTTATATACTGAATAGAAGGCGTCTTGTTATGTAGAGCATTTCGGGCATATTAGGCTAATTTTGTCCCCAAGGTGCGACCACACCAGTCGACTAACACCCAGGTATCTACGCCCCCAATGTTTCCACCCGTACCGCGGATCGAGCCACAGACCTCAGAGTGTACGTGACTGAAGAACGCACACACGCACTCACACACACACACACACACACACACACACACACACACACACACACACACACACACACACACACAGACAGACACACACACACACACACACACACACACACACACACACACACACACACACACACACTATGACATGGTGACAGCAGTAAGACAAGAGAGAGAGGGGTGGGTTGATTGCATTTTCATGGACTGCAAGAAGGCGTTTGACACAGTACCACACAAGAGATTAGTGCAAAAACTGAAGGACCAAGCAGGGATAACAGGGAAGGCACTGCAATGGATCAGGGAATACTTGTCAGGAAGACAGTAGCGAGTAATGGTACGTGGCGAGGTGTCAGAGTGGGCACCTGTGACCAGCGGGGTCCCACAGGGGTCAGTCCTAGGACCAGTGCTGTTTCTGGTATTTGTGAACGACATGACGGAAGGAATAAACTCCGAGGTGTCCCTGTTTGCAGATGACGTGAAGTTGATGAGAAGAGATCATTCGATCGAAGACCAGGCAGAAATACAAAGGGATCTGGACAGGCTGCAGACCTGGTCCAGCAACTGGCTCCTGGAGTTCAATCCCACCAAGTGCAAAGTCATGAGGATTGGGGAAGGGCAAAGAAGACCGCAGACGGAGTACAGTCTAGGGGGCCAGAGACTACAAACCTCACTCAAGGAAAAAGATCTTGGGGTGAGTATAACACCAGGCACATCTCCTGAAGCGCACATCTACCAAATAACTGTCGCAGCATATGGGCGCCTGGCAAACCTCAGAACAGCATTCCGACATCTTAATAAGGAATCGTTCAGGACCCTGTACACCGTGTACGTTAGGCCCATATTGGAGTATGCGGCACCAGTTTGGAACCCACACCTAGCCAAGCATGTAAAGAAGCTAGAGAAAGTGCAAAGGTTTGCAACAAGACTAGTCCCAGAGTTAAGAGGTATGTCCTATGAGGAGAGGTTAAGGGAAATCAACCTGACGACACTGGAGGACAGGAGAGATAGGGGGGACATGATAACGACTTACAAAATACTGAGAGGAATTGACAAGGTGGACAAAGACAGGATGTTCCAGAGACTGGACACAGCAACACGGGGACACAGTTGGAAGCTGAAGACACAGATGAATCAAAGGGATGTTAGGAAGTATTTCTTCAGCCACAGAGTAGTCAGGAAGTGGAATAGTTTGGGAAGCGATGTAGTGGAGGCAGGATCCATACATAGCTTTAAGCAGAGGTACGATAAAGCTCATGGTTCAGGGAGAGTGACCTAGTAGCGACCAGTGAAGAGGCCGGGCCAGGAGCTTGGACTCGACCCCTGCAACCTCAACTAGGTGAGTACACTAGGTGAGTACACTCATACACAAACTCACACACAAACTCACACACAAACTCACACACAAACTCACACACAAACTCACACACACACACACACACACACACACACACACACACACACACACACACACACACACACACACACACACACACACACACACACACGCACACACACATTCTCATATTCAGCAGGCCTAGTGTCTAATCGACATGTGCCTAGGACAAAATGGTAACTAACTAACACACACGTTCTCATATACAACAGGCCTAGTGTCTAATCGACATGTGCCTAGGACAAAATGGTAACTAACTAACACACACGTTCTCATATACAACAGGCCTAGTGTCTAATCGACATGTGACTAGGACAAAATGGTAACTAACTAACTAACTAACACATACACACACACGTACTCATATACAACAGGCCTTGTGTCTAATCGGCATGTGCCTAGGACAAAATGGTAACTAACTAACAAACACACACACGTACTCATATACAACAGGCCTAGTGTCTAATCGACATGTGCCTAGGAGAAAATGGTAACTAACACACACACACACACACACACACACACACACACACACACACACACACACACACACACACACACACACACACACCCACACACACACACACACACACACACGTTCTCATATACAACAGGCCTAGTGTCTAATCGACATGTGCCTAGGACAAAATGGTAACTAACACACACACACACACACACACACACACACACACACACACACACACACACATACACCCACCCACACACACACACACACACACACACACACACACACACACACACACACACACACACACACACAGCAACGAGTCATGGTACGTGAAGAGATATCACAGTGGGCGCCTGTTACGAGCGGGGTCCCACAGGGGTCAGTTCTAGGACCACTGCTATTTTTGATATATGTGAACGACATGATGGAAGGAATAGACTCTGAAGTGTCCCTGTTCGCAGATGACGTGAAGTTGATGAGAAGAATTAAATCGGACGAGGATGAGGCAGGACTGCAAAGAGACCTGGACAGGCTGGACATGTGGTCCAGTAACTGGCTTCTCGAATTCAATCCAGCCAAATGCAAAGTCATGAAGATTGGGGAGGGGCAAAGAAGACCGCAGACAGAGTATAGGCTAGGTGGACAAAGACTACAGACCTCACTCAGGGAGAAAGACCTTGGGGTGACCATAACACCGAGCACATCACCGGAGGCACACATCAACCAAATAACTGCTGCAGCATACGGGCGCCTGGCAAACCTGAGAATAGCGTTCCGATACCTTAATAAGGAATCGTTCAAGACACTGTACACTGTGTATGTTAGGCCCATACTGGAGTACGCAGCGCCAGTCTGGAACCCACAACTAGTCAAGCACGTCAAGAAGTTAGAGAAAGTACAAAGGTTTGCAACAAGGCTAGTCCCAGAGCTCAAGGGAATGTCGTACGAGGAAAGGTTAAGGGAAATCGGACTGACGACACTGGAGGACAGAAGGGTCAGGTGAGACATGATAACGACATACAAGATACTGTGGGGAATAGACAAGGTGGACAGAGATAGGATGTTCCAGAGAGGGGACACAGGGACAAGGGGTCACAACTGGAAGCTGAAGACTCAGACGAGTCACAGGGACGTTAGGAAGTATTTCTTCAGTCATGGAGTTGTCAGCAAGTGGAATAGCCTAGCAAGTGAAGTAGTGGAGGCAGGAACCATACATAGTTTTAAGAAGAGGTATGACAAAGCTCAGGAAGCAGAGAGAGAGAGGACCCAGTAGCGATCAGTGAAGAGGCGGGGCCAGGAGCTGAGTCTCGACCCCTGCAACCACAATTAGGTGAGTACAATTAGGTGAGTACACACACACACACACACACACAAAAGGAGACAGACATGAAGCATTAAACTACAGACCAGTGTCACTGACTTGTATAGTATGCAAAATCATGGAGAAGATTATCAGGAGAAGAGTGGTGGAACACCTAGAAAGGAACGATCTCATCAACAGCAGCCAACATGGTTTCAGGGACGGGAAATCCTGTGTCACAAACCTACTGGAGTTCTATGACATGGTGACAGCAGTAAGACAAGAGAGAGAGGGGTGGGTGGATTGGATTTTCTTGGACTGTAAGAAGGCGTTTGACACAGTTCCACACAAGAGATTGGTGCAAAAGCTGGAGGACCAAGCAGGGATAACAGGGAAGGCACTACAATGGATCAGGGAATACTTGTCAGGAAGACAGCAGCGAGTCATGGTACGTGGCGAGGTGTCAGAGTGGGCACCTGTGACCAGCAGGGTCCCGCAGGGGTCAGTCCTAGGACCAGTGCTGTTTCTGGTATTTGTGAACGACATGACGGAAGGAATAGACTCTGAGGTGTCCCTGTTTGCGGATGACGTGAAGTTGATGAGAAGAATTCACTCGATCGAAGACCAGGCAGAACTACAAAGGGATCTGGACAGGCTGCAGACCTGGTCCAGCAATTGGCTCCTGGAGTTCAATCCCACCAAGTGCAAAGTCATGAAGATTGGGGAAGGGCAAAGAAGACCGCAGACGGAGTACAGTCTAGGGGGCCAGAGACTACAAACCTCACTCAAGGAAAAAGATCTTGGGGTGAGTATAACACCAGGCACATCTCCTGAAGCGCACATCAACCAAATAACTGCTGCAGCATATGGGCGCTTGGCAAACCTCAGAACAGCATTCCGACATCTTAATAAGGAATCATTCAGGACCCTGTACACCGTGTATGTTAGGCCCATATTGGAGTATGCGGCACCAGTTTGGAACCCACACCTAGCCAAGCACGTGAAGAAACTAGAGAAAGTGCAAAGGTTTGCAACAAGACTAGTCCCAGAGCTAAGAGGTATGTCCTACGAGGAGAGGTTAAGGGAAATCAACCTGACGACACTGGGGGACAGGAGAGATAGGGGGGACATGATAACGACATACAAAATACTGAGAGGAATTGACAAGGTGGACAAAGACAGGATGTTCCAGAGATTGGACACAGTAACAAGGGGACACAGTTGGAAGCTGAAGACACAGATGAATCACAGGGATGTTAGGAAGTATTTCTTCAGCCACAGAGTAGTCAGTAAGTGGAATAGTTTGGGAAGCGATGTAGTGGAGGCAGGATCCATACATAGCTTTAAGCAGAGGTATGATAAAGCTCACGGCTCAGGGAGAGTGACCTAGTAGCGATCAGTGAAGAGGCGGGGCCAGGAGCTCGATCTCGACCCCCGCAACCTCAACTAGGTGAGTACAACTAGGTGAGTACACACCAGGCAGGGATAACAGGGAAGGCAGTGCAATGGCTCAGGGAATAACTGTCAGGAAGACAACAACGAGTCATGGTAAGTGGCGAGGTGTCAGAGTAGGCACCTATGACCAGCGGGGTTCAACAGGAGTCAGTCCTAGGACGGGCGCTGTTTCTGGTATTTGTGAACGACATGCCGGAAGGAAAAGACTCAGAAATGTCCCTGTTTGCAGATGACGTTAAGTTGATGAGAAGAAATCAGTCGATTGAAGACCAGGCAGAACTACAAAAAGATCTGGACAGACTGTAGGCCAGGTCCGAAAACTGGCTCCTGGAGTTCAACCCCACTAAGTGCAAAGTCATGAAGACTGGGGAATATCAAAGAAGACCGTAGACGGAGTATAGTCTAGGGGGCCAGAGACTGCAAACCTCACTCAAGGAAAAGGATCTTGGAATGAGTATAACACCAGGCACATCGCAATAAGGAATTATTCAGGACCCTGTACACCGTGTACGTTAGGCCTGTATTGAAGTATGCAGCACCAGTTTGGAACCCGCACATAGCCGAACATGTAAGGAAACTAGAAAAGTGCAAAAACTTGCAACAAGACTAGTCCTGGAGCTAAGGGGCATGCCCCACGAGGAGAGGTTAAGGAAAATCAACCTGACAGCACTGGAGGACAGGATAGGGAGGATATGATATATAAAATACCGAGAGGAATTGACAAGGTGGACAGAGACAGAATGTTCCAGAGATGGGACACAGCAACAAGAGGTCATAGTACGAATTTGAAGACTCAGATGAATCACAGGGATGTTAGGAAGTATTTCTTCAGTCGCAGAGTTGTCAGGAAGTGGAATATTCTGGGAAGTGATGTAGTGGAGGCAGGATCCATACATAGGTTTAAGAAGAGGTATGATAAAGCTCATGGAGCAGGAAGAGTGACCCAGTAGCGACCAGGAGCTATGACTCGACCCCTGCAATCGCAACTTGCTGAGTACACACACACACACACACACACACACACACACACACACACACACACACACACACACACACACACACACACACACACACACACACACACACACACGCACACACGCACACGCACATTTGAAGGGGAGAAATTGGCTTGTGTGCAGAACAGGCTCCTGCAAGAGAAATTATGGCTGAAGAAATCATAAACATACAAGAGGGTGTTCCAAGACCGCGACAGAACAAGAACAGAACAACAGCAGCTGTGGAAGAAGACACAGAAACGAAAGGGGCTAGGAAGAGAGACAAGGACAGAGTCAGCAGAGGACAACCAGAGCCGGGCAGAACATTAAGCACAAGTACACACAGAACCACCCTCAGAACCCCACAGCTAAACACGCTATTCAAACACAAACCACAATCCACACTTACAGCTCCCATCCCACACTATGTTCTAGAACCCCACAGCACACTGCCAGGTCCCCCACCCCCAAAGACCCCTCAGAACACAATGTTGGAGAGGAAACTGAAGCTATGGTACCCCAACCCTGATTGAATAACAAATAAGTGGGAGGAGTGACACGAGAGAATCAAAGAGGTATCACCGGACATCATAGCTCTCACCGAAACCAAGGTCACAGGAATGGTAACAGGTGCCATCTTTCCAAAAGGATATCAGATCTTCAGGAAACAGAGGGAACAGAAGGGGTGGAGGAGTGGCACTGCTCTTCAGAAACCAATGTGATTTTGACGAGCTGGAGGAGACAGAGGAGAAGCAAGACACTACATAACAGGAACACTTCAGTCTGGAAGTCCCAAGGTGGTAATTGCAATGATGTATAACCCACCACAGAACAGCAGGAGGCCAAGGCAAGAATATGATGAGAGTAACAGAGCGATGGTTGACACACTGGCTGAAGTGGCCGGAAGGGCTCATGCGAGCTCTTCAACCAAAAAGAAATTGACTAGGAGAACCTGGAGCCACATGGGTGCCCGGAAACGTTGAGGGCTAAGATGATGGAGATGGTACTGGAAAACCTCATGTACCAACACGTACGAGACACTACCAGAGAGAGAGGACAGGACGAACTAGCAAGACTGGACTTAGTATCCTCCTTGGGTAGAGCATATACTGAAGATATCATATATGAAGATATCACATATGAAAGACCCCGAGATGGCCAGGATGAGCCATTGGCTCACTCAAAGGTGTAGAGAGGCCAAAATGAAGTGTGCTAGAGAATAGAAGAAGTATAGAAGGTAAAGAACCCAGGAGAATAAGGAGAACACTCTTAGAGCCAGAAACTAATGAGCACAGGTAAGAAGGGAGGCCCAACGACAATACGAAAATGACATAGCAGCGAAAGCAAAATCTGACCCGAAGCTGTTGTACAGCCACATCAGGGAAAAAAAACAGTCAAGGACTGGGTAATCAGACTGAGGAAGGAAGGAGGGGAGATCACAAGAAACGACCGAGAAATATGTGAGGAGCTCGTCAAGAGACTCAAAGAAGTGTTCACAGAGGAGACAGAAGGGACTCCAGAAAGACGGTGAGGTGCGATACACCATTCAGTGTGACATCATACATACAACCGAGGAAGAAGTGAAGAGGCTGCTAAGCAAGCTAGATACCTCAAAGGCGATGGGGCCGGATAACATCTCCCCATGTGTCCTGGGAGAGGGAGAAGAGGCGCTATGTGTGCCACTAACAACAGTATCCAACATATCTGTTGAAACAGGGTGACTACCTGATGTATGGAAGACAGCAAATATAGTCCCATTTTTTAAAAAAGAGACAGACACGAAGCATTAAACTACATGCAAGTCACTGACTTGCATAGTATGCAAAGTCATGGAGAAGATTATCAGAAGAGTGGTGGAGCACCTAGAAAGGAATGAGCTTATCAACGACAGCCAGCACGGTTTCAGGGATGGGAAATCCTGTGTCACAAATATACTGGAGTTCTATGACAAGGTGACAGCAGTAAGACAGGGGGAAGAGAGAGAGGTGGGTAGATTGCGTTTTCTTTTACTGTAAGATGGCTTTTGACACAGTGTATAGGCTGGAGGACCAGGCAGGTATAACAGGGAAGGCGCTGCAATGCATCAGGAAATACCTGACGGGAAGACATCAGAGAGTCACTGTACGAGACGAAGTGTCAGAGTGGGTACCTGTGACGAGCGGGTATTTTTCCACAGAGGTCAATCCTAGGACCGGTGCTGTTTCTATGTGAACGACATGACGGACGAAATAGACTCAGAAGTGTACCTGTTTGCAGATGATGTAAAGTTGATGAGAAAA